>NW_025961730.1:0-45768 GCF_023159225.1 Perognathus longimembris pacificus | reverse complement strand
GTTCCTAAATGAGCTTTTATCTCTCTCCCCTTACCACAAATCAGATTCTTCTGATGAGTTCCCAGTACATTATCCTTTCCCCTGTGTAATACCTTAACAAGCTCCAGCTGTTTTATTCTCAGATGGTTACTCCCTGACATACAGCTGCCTACCCCCTTCGTACGTGCAGGTCATAAATGAGCTTTTTTCTCTGTTCCCTCACCACAATCCAGATTCTTTTGGGGAGTTACCAGTACAGTAACCATACCAGGAAGTACTTAATTTATTAAGCTACTGCTTTTCTTAATCTCAGTGGAGATATTTACTGATAAACAGCTACCTACGCAGCATATTCATGTCGTTCCTAAATGAGCTTTTATCTCTCTCCCCTCACCACAAATCAGATTCTTCTGAGGAGTTCCCAGTACATTATCCTTTCCCCTGTGTAATTACCTTAACAAGCACCAGCTGTTTTTATTCTCAGAAGGTTTACTCCCTGATATACAGCTGCCTACCCGCTTCGTAAGTGCAGGTCATAATGAGCTTTTTCCTCTGTTCCCTCACCACAATCCAGATTCTTTTGGGGAGTTACCAGTACAGTAACCATACCAGGAAGTACTTAATTTATTAAGCTACTGCTTTTCTTAATCTCAGTGGAGATATTTACTGATAAACAGCTACTACGCAGCATGTTCATGTCGTTCCTAAATGAGCTTTTATCTCTCTCCCCTCACAACAAGACAGATTCTTCTGAGGAGTTCCCAGTACATTATCCGTTCCCCTGTGTAATTACCTTAACAAGCTCCAGCTGTTTTTATTCTCAGAAGGTTTACTCCCTGATATACAGCTGCCTACCCCCTTCGTAAGTGCAGGTCCTAAATGAGCTTTTGTCTCTGTTCCCTCACCACAATCCAGATTCTTTTGGGGAGTTACCAGTACAGTAACCATACCAGGAAGTACTTAATTTATTAAGCTACTGCTTTTCTTAATCTCAGTGGAGATATTTACTGATAAACAGCTACCTACGCAGCATGTTAATGTCGTTCCTAAAAGAGCTTTTATCTCTCTCCCCTCACCACAAATCAGATTCTTCTGAGGAGTTCCCAGTACATTATCCTTTCCCCTGTGTAATTACCTTAACAAGCTCCAGCTGTTTTTATTCTCAGAAGGTTTACTCCCTGATATACAGCTGCCTACCCCCTTCGTAAGTGCAGGTCCTAAATGAGCTTTTTTCTCTGTTCCCTCATCACAATCCAGATTCTTTTGGGGAGTTACCAGTACAGTAAACATACCAGGAAGTACTTAATTTATTAAGCTACTGCTTTTCTTAATCTCAGTGGAGATATTTACTGATAAACAGCTACGTACGTAGCATATTCATGTCGTGCCTAAATGAGCTTTTATCTCTCTCCCCTCCCCACAAATCAGATTCTTCTGAGGAGTTCCCAGTACATTATCCTTTCCCCTGTGTAATTACCTTAACAAGCACCAGCTGTTTTTATACTCAGAAGGTTTACTCCCTGATATACAGCTGCCTACCCCCTTCGTATGTGCAGGTATTAATGAGCTTTTTTCTCTGTTCCCTCACCACAATCCAGATTCTTTTGGGGAGTTACCAGTACAGTAACCATACCAGGAAGTACTTAATTTATTAAGCTACTGCTTTTCTTAATCTCAGTGGAGATATTTACTGATAAACAGCTACGTACGCAGCATGTTCATGTCGTTCCTAAATGAGCTTTTATATCTCTCCCCTCACCACAAATCAGATTCTTCTGAGGAGTTCCCAGTACATTATCCTTTCCCCTGTTTAATTAACTTAACAAGCTCCAGCTGTTTTTAATCTCAGAAGGTTTACTCCTGATATACAGCTGCCTACCCCCTTCGTAAGTGCAGGTCCTAAATGAGCTTTTTTCTCTGTTCCCTCACCACAATCCAGATTCTTTTGGGGAGTTACCAGTACAGTAACCATACCAGGAAGTACTTAATTTATTAAGCTACTGCTTTTCTTAATCTCAGTGGAGATATTTACTGATAAACAGCTACATACGCAGCATGTTCATGTCGTTCCTAAATGAGCTTTTATCTCTCTCCCCTCACCACAAATCAGATTCTTCTGAGGAGTTCCCAGTACATTATGCTTTCCCCTGTGTAATTACCTTAACAAGTTCCAGCTGTTTTTATTCTCAGAAGGTTTACTCCCTGATATACAGCTGCCTACCCCCTTCGTAAGTGCAGGTCCTAAATGAGCTTTTTTCTCTGTTCCCTCACCACAATCCAGATTCTTTTGGGGAGTTACCAGTACAGTAACCATACCAGGAAGTACTTAATTTATTAAGCTACTGCTTTTCTTAATCTCAGTGGAGATATTTACTGAAAAACAGCTACCTACGCAGCATGTTCATGTCGTTCCTAAATGAGCTTTTATCTCTCTCCCCTCACCACAAATCAGATTCTTCCTAGGAGTTCCCAGTACATTATCCTTTCCCCTGTGTAATTACCTTACCAAGCTCCAGCTGTTTTTATTCTCAGAAGGTGGTTTACTCCCTGATATACAGCTGCCTACCCCCTTCGTAAGTGCAGGTCCTAAATGAGCTTTTTTCTCTGTTCCCTCACCGCAATCCAGATTCTTTTGGGGAGTTACCAGTACAGTAACCATACCAGGAAGTACTTAATTTATTAAGCTACTGCTTTTCTTAATCTCAGTGGAGATATTTACTGATAAACAGCTACCTACGCAGCATGTTAATGTCGTTCCTAAAAGAGCTTTTATCTCTCTCCCCTCACCACAAATCAGATTCTTCTGAGGAGTTCCCAGTACATTATCCTTTCCCCTGTGTAATTACCTTAACAAGCTCCAGCTGTTTTTATTCTCAGAAGGTTTACTCCCTGATATACAGCTGCCTACCCCCTTCGTAAGTGCAGGTCATAAATGAGCTTTTATCTCTGTTCCCTCACCACAATCCAGATTCATTTGGGGAGTTACCAGTACAGTAACCATACCAGGAAGTACTTAATTTATTAAGCTATTGCTTTTCTTAATCTCAGTGGAGATATTTACTGATAAACAGCTACCTACGCAGCATGTTCATGTCGTTCCTAAATGAGCTTTTATCTCTCTCCCCTCACCACAAATGAGATTCTTCTGAGGAGTTCCCAGTACATTATCCTTTCCCCTGTGTAATTACCTTAACAAGTTCCAGCTGTTTTTATTCTCAGAAGGTTTACTCCCTGATATAGAGCTGCCTACCCCCTTCGTAAGTGGAGGTCCTAAATGAGCTTTTTTCTCTGTTCCCTCACCACAATCCAGATTCTTTTGGGGAGTTACCAGTACAGCAACCATACCAGGAAGTACTTAATTTATTAAGCTACTGCTTTTCTTAATCTCAGTGGAGATATTTACTGATAAACAGCTACCTACGCAGCATGTTCATGTCGTTCCTAAATGAGCTTTTATCTCTCTCCCCTCACCACAAATCAGATTCTTCTGAGGAGTTCCCAGTACATTATCCTTTCCCCTGTGTAATTACCTTAACAAGCTCCAGCTGTTTTTATTCTCAGAAGGTTTACTCCCTGATATACAGCAGCCTACCCCCTTCGTAAGTGCAGGACCTAAATGAGCTTTTTTCTCTGTTCCCTCACCGCAATCCAGATTCTTTTGGGGAGTTACCAGTACAGTAACCATACCAGGAAGTACTTAATTTATTAAGCTACTGCTTTTCTTAATCTCAGTGGAGATATTTACTGATAAACAGCTACCTACGCAGCTTGTTCATGTCGTTCCTAAATGAGCTTTTATCTCTCTCCCCTCACCACAAATCAGATTCTTCTGAGGAGGTCCCAGTACATTATCCTTTCCCCTGTGTAATTACCTTAACAAGCTCCAGATGTTTTTATTCTCAGAAGGTTTACTCCCTGATATACAGCTGCCTACCCCCTTCGTAAGTGCAGGTCCTAAATGAACTTTTTTCTCTGTTCCCTCACCACAATCCAGATTCTTTTGGGGAGTTACCAGTACAGTAACCATACCAGGAAGTACTTAATTTATTAAGCTACTGCTTTTCTTAATCTCAGTGGAGATATTTACTGATAAACAGCTACCTACGCAGCATGTTCATGTCGTTCCTAAATGAGCTTTTATCTCTCTCCCCTCACCACAAATCAGATTCTTCTGAGGAGTTCCCAGTACATTATCCTTTCCCCTCTGTTATTACCTCAACAAGCTCCAGCTGTTTTTATTCTCAGAAGGTTTACTCCCTGATATACAGCTGCCTACCCCCTTCGTAAGTGCAGGTCCTAAATGAGCTTTTTTCTCTGATCCCTCACCACAATCCAGATTCTTTTGGGGAGTTACCAGTACAGTAACCATACCAGGAAGTACTTAATTTATTTAGCTACTGCTTTTCTTAATCTCAGTGGAGATATTTACTGATAAACAGCTACCTACGCAGCATGTTCATGTCGTTCCTAAATGAGCTTTTATCTCTCTCCCCTCACTACAAATCAGATTCTTCTGAGGAGTTCCCAGTACATTATCCTTTCCCCTGTGTAATTACCTTAACAAGCTCCAGCTGTTTTTATTCTCAGAAGGTTTACTCCCTGATATAGAGCTGCCTACCCCCTTCGTAAGTGCAGGTACTAAATGAGCTTTTTTCTCTGTTCCCTCACCACAATCCAGATTCTTTTGGGGAGTTACCAGTACAGTAACCATACCAGGAAGTACTTAATTTATTAAGCTACTGCTTTTCTTAATCTCAGTGGAGATATTTACTGATAAACAGCTACCTACGCAGCATGTTCATGTCGTTCCTAAATGAGCTTTTATCTCTCTCCCCTCACCACAAATAAGATTCTTCTGAGGAGTTCCCAGTACATTATCCTTTCCCCTGTGTAATTACCTTAACAAGCTCCAGCTGTTTTTATTCTCAGAAGGTTTACTCCCTGATATAGAGCTGCCTACCCCCTTCGTAAGTGCAGGTACTAAATGAGCTTTTTTCTCTGTTCCCTCACCACAATCCAGATTCTTTTCGGGAGTTACCAGTACAGTACCCATACCAGGAAGTACTTAATTTATTAAGCTACTGCTTTTCTTAATCTCAGTGGAGCTATTTACTGATAAACAGCTACCTACGCAGCATGTTCATGTCGTTCCTAAATGAGCTTTTATCTCTCTCCCCTCACCACAAATAAGATTCTTCTGAGGAGTTCCCAGTACATTATCCTTTCCCCTGTGTAATTACCTTAACAAGCTCCAGCTGTTTTTACTCTCAGAAGGTTTACTTCCTGATATACAGCTGCCTACCCCTTCGTAAGTGCAGGTCCTAAATGAGCTTTTTTCTCTGTTCCCTCACCACAATCCAGATTCTTTTGGGGAGTTACCAGTACAGTAACCACACCAGGAAGTACTTGATTTATTAAGCTACTACTTTTCTTAATCTCAGTGGAGATATTTACTGATAAACAGCTACCTACGCAGCATGTTCATGTCGTTCCTAAATGATCTTTTATCTCTCTCCCCTCACCACAATTCAGATTCTTCTGAGGAGTTCCCAGTACATTATCCTTTCCCCTGTGTAATTACCTTAACAAGCTCCAGCTGTTTTTATTCTCAGAAGGTTTACTCCCTGATATACAGCTGCCTACCCCCTTCGTAAGTGCAGGTCCTAAATGAGCTTTTTTCTCTGTTCCCTCACCACAATCCAGATTCTTGTGGGGAGTTTCCAGTACAGTAACCATACCAGGAAGTACTTAATTTATTAAGCTACTGCTTTTCTTAATCTCAGTGGAGATATTTACTGATAAACAGCTACCTATGCAGCATGTTCATATCGTTCCTAAATGAGCTTTTTGTTTTGTTTTGTTTTGTTTTTTGTTTTTTGTTTTCTCAAATTTTTATTATCAAACTGACATACAGAGAGGTTACAGTATCATACGTTGGGCATTGGATACATTTGTTGTACTGTTTGTTGCCTTGTCCCTCATGCCCCCCTCCCTTCCGCCCTTTCCCTCCGTCCCCCAGGTGTTCAGTTCACTTACACCAAACAGTTTTGCAAGTATTGCTTTTGTAGTTATTTCTCTTTTTTTACCCTGTGTCTCTCGAATTTGGTATTCCCTTTGAATTTCCTACTTCCAATACCAGTAAACACGGTTTCCAATATACTCAGATAAGATTACAGAGATAGTGTAGGTACAAACATAGGAAGGTGATACAAAACATTATCAATAATAGAAACTACACATACACATAGGACGTTGAAAGTAGTTACAACTGTGATATATCTGTTGTTTCCATAGCATGGAGTTCATTTCAATTAGCATCATCTTATGTGTTTCTAAGGGTATAGGTATTGGGCCTTGTGATGCTCTGCTATGGCTTGCCTAAACCTGTACTAATGATTCCCAATAAGGGAGGCCATAGAGTCCATGTTTCTTTGGGTCTGGCTCACTTCACTTAGTATAACTTTTTCCAAGTCCTTCCATTTCCTTACAAATGGAACAATGTCATTCTTTCTGATAGAGGCATAAAATTCCATTGTGTAAATGTACCACATTTTCCTGATCCATTCATCTATGGAGGGGCATCTGGGTTGGTTCCAGCTTCTCGCTATGACAAATTGTGCTGCGATGAACATTGTTGTGCTGGTGGCATTACTGTGATTTTGTTTGTGGGCTTTTGGATAGATACCCAAAAGTGGGGCTGCTGGGTCATAGGGGAGTTCTATATTGAGCCTTCTGAGGAATCTCCATACTGCTTGCCAGAGTGGCTGAACCAGTTTACATTCCCACCAACAATGAAGTAGGGTTCCCTTTTGGCCACATCCCCTCCAACAATTGTTATTATTAGTTTTCTTGATATATGACATTCTTGCTGGGGTGAGATGGAATCTCAATGTTGTTTTGATTTGCATTTCCTTTATGGCCAGTGATGTAGAGCATTTTTTCATATGTCTATTGGCCATTCTCATTTCCTCATTAGAGAAGTTTCTTTGTAAGTCTTTAGCCCACTTGATGAGGGGACTATTGGTTCTTTGCAGTTTTGTTTTGGAAGAAGGTAATTTTTTTAGTTCTGCATATATTTTAGAGATGAGGCCTTTGTCTGTTGAATGTCCGGTAAAGATCTTCTCCAGTCTGTGGGCTTTCTGTTTATCTTGAGAGCTATGTCCTTGGCCGTGCAGAAGCTCTGGAGTTTGATGCAGTCCCATTTGTCCAACCTTTCTTTTATTTGTAGCCTTTCAGGGTCTTTGTTAAGGAAGTTCTGTCCTGTGCCAAGGAGCCCAAGTGTTTCTCCTACTCCTTCCTTTAGTGTCTTCAGGGTGCCTGTTTTTATTTCAAGGTCTTTAATCCATTTGGAATTGATTTTGGTGCAGGGTGATATATAAGGATCTAGTTTTAGTTTGTTGCATGTGTTGAGCCAGTTTTGCCAGCACCACTTGTTAAAGAGGCTATCTTTCTTCCATACTATTGTTTTAGCTCCTTTATCAAAGATTAAGTAGGCATAGTTCTGTGGGTTTAATTCTGGGTCTTCAATTCTGTTCCATTGGTCTTCAGGCCTGTTCCGGTGCCAATACCAAGCTGTTTTTATTACTATAGCTTTATAATACAGCTTGAAGTTGGGTATTGTAATTCCTCCAGCACTGTTCTTTCTGCTTAGGAGTGTTTTTGCTATTCTAGGTCTTTTATTGTTCCATATGAATTTCTGGAGTGCTTCCTCTATTTCATTAAAGAATGGTGTTGGGATATTAATGGGTATTGCATTGAATTTGTAGATAGCCTTTGGCAATATTGCCATTTTGATTACATTAATCCTCCCAATCCAGGAGCATGGGAGGTTTTTCCATTTTCTTAGTTCTGACATAATTTCATTTTTCAAGCTTTTAAAGTTCTCTTCAAAGAGGTCTTTCACTTCTTTGGTTAAGGTTATTCCTAGGTATTTTATGTTTTTGGGGGCTATTGCAAAAGGAGTTGCTTTCCTGATTTCAGCCTCGGTCTTCGGGTTGTTAGCATAGAGAAAGGCCGTTGATTTTTGAAGGTTTATTTTATATCCTGCAACTTTGCCAAAGTTTTGTATCAGCTCTAGTAGCTTGGGGGTAGAGTCTATGGGATTCTTTAGGTATAGGATCATGTCATCTGCGAAGAGAGAAAGTTTAACTTCATCTTTTCCTATTTGGATCCCCTTTATATTCTCTTCTTGCCTAATTGCTCTGGCTAGGAATTCTAGTACTATGTTGAAGAGCAGGGGAGAGAGAGGACATCCCTGCCTTGTTCCTGATTTTAAAGGGAATGGCTTTAGTTTTTCACCATTTAGAGTTATGCTTGCTGTTGGTTTGTCATAAACTGCCTTGATTATATTCAGGAATGTTCCCTGGAATCCCAGTTTTTCCAGGGCTTTTAGCATAAATGGGTGCTGGATTTTATCGAACGCTTTTTCCGCATCCAGCGATAAAACCATGTGGTTCTTTACCTTGCTCCGGTTGATGTGGTGGATTACATTAATTGACTTGCGTATATTAAACCAGCTTTGCATCCCTGGGATGAATCCAGTTTGATTGTGGTGTATGATTTTTTGATGACCTGTTGAAGTTGATTGGCCAGAATTTTGTTGAGAATTTTTGCATCTATGTTCATCAGGGAGATTGGTCTGTAGTCCTCTTTCCGTGATGAGTCTCTGCTGGTTTTGGGATGAGGGTTATACTGGCTTCATAAAATGAGTCTGGCAGTGAACGTTCTCTTTCAATTTCATTGAAGAGTTTGAGAAATATTGGAGTGAGTTCTGTTTTGAAGGCCTTGTAGAGTTCTGCGGTGAATCCATCTGGACCTGGGCTTTTCTTGGATGGGAGATCATTTATTGCTGTTTCTATTTCAATACTGGATATGGGTCTGTTTAGAAGGTTTAAGTCTTCATAGTTGAGTTTGGGGGTATCAATTTTTTCTAGGAAATCATCCATTTCTTCCAAGTTCTCGAATTTGTTGGCATAAAGGTTTGCAAAATAGTCCCTTATTATTTTCTGAATTTCGGTTATTTCTGTGGTGATGCTACCTGTTTCATCTCTTATCTTGTTTATTTGAGTGTGCTGCCTTCGTTCTTTGGTCAGGTTTGCCAGGGGTCTGTCTATCTTGTTGATTTTTTCAAAGAACCAACTCTTTGTTTTGTTGATTCTTTCGATGGTTTTTTTCGTCTCTAATTGATTTAATTCTGATTTGATTTTAATTATTTGCTTCCGTCTATTGACTTGGGGTTTGGCTTGCTGGTCTCTCTCCCGAAAATTGAGGTGCTTCCTTAAATTACTGAGTTGCTGTTTCTCCAGTTTGTTGATGTATGTACTCAGAGATATAAATTTTCCTCTGAGTACTGCCTTTGCTGTGTCCCAAAGGAGCTGGTACTTTGTGCCCTCAACTTGGTTGAAGTCCATAAACATTTGAATTTCTGTTTTAATTTCTTCAATGATCCACTGATGGTTCAGCAGTGTGTTCTTTAGTCTCCATGAATTGTGGGATTTTCTGTGGTGGCTGAATGAGTTGAGCTCTAATTTTATTCCATTGTGGTCTGAAAGAATGCAGGGAATGATTTTGATACTTCTGAATTTGTACAGATTTTCTTTGTGCCCTAAGATGTGATCTATTTTGGAGAATGTTCCGTGTGCTGCCGAAAAGAATGTGTATTCTGTCCTTGCTGGGTGGAATATTCTGTAGATGTCGATTAAGTCTAGTTGGTCTATGCAACTGTTTAGTTCTCTGGTTTCTTTGTTCAGTTTTTGGCGTGTTGATCTGTCCAGAGGTGATAGTGGAGTGTTAAAGTCCCCCACTATCATTGTGTTTGGGTCTATGAATGTTTTTAGAGCCAGTAGTGTTTGTTTGATGAAGTTGGGTGCTCCTGCATTTGGCGTGTAGATATTTAGGATGGTTAGTTCTTCCTGTTGGAGAGATCCTTTTACTAGTATGTAGTAACCTTCTTTGTCTCTTCTTACCTTTTTTAATTTGAAGTCAATTTTTTCTGATACTAGGATTGCAACTCCAGCCTGCTTATGGGGGCCATTTGCTTGATAGATTTGTTTCCAGCCTTTCACTTTTAGAAGATGTTTGCTTTTGCTGGATAGATGTGTCTCTTGGAGGCAGCAGATAGATGGATCTTGATTTTTGATCCAAGTTATGAGCCTATGTCGTTTGATTGGAGAATTAAGTCCATTAATGTTGACAGTTAGGATTGAGAGGTGATCGTTTGTTTCTTTCATTATCACTGTCTTGTTTAAAACTGTGTCTTCCCATTTCTTGATGTAGTGTTTACTAATTTGGGTTCATTTCTATGTCTGTGTTGGGATCTTGATTATTTTCCCTGTATAGTACATCTTTAAGGATTTTGTGTAAAGCTGGTTTGGTGGAGATATATTGTTTCAGTTTTTCCTTATTGTGGAAGACTTTTATTTGACCTTCGGCTATGAAGGAGAGTTTGGCTGGGTACAGAATTCTTGGTTGGTTGTTATTTTTATTTAGAGTTTGGTATACTTCATTCCAGGCTCTCCTTGCTTTCATGGTCTCTGCTGAGAAGTCTGGGGTAATTCTGATTGCTTTTCCTTTATATGTGATTGTTTTCTTTGCCCTAACAGCTTTGAGTATTTTTTCCTTGCACTCTGCTGAAGCTGTTTTGATCACAATGTGTCGGTGGGAAGTCCTATTCTGGTCTGGTCTATTTGGGGTTCTAAATGCTTCTTGTATCTGTATAGGCCTTTCCTTCTGGATGTTTGGGAAGTTCTCAGCTAATATTCTGTTAAATAGGTTGCCTATCCCATTAACCTCTTTCTCCAAGTTTTCCTCAATACCTATTATCCTTAAATTGGGCTTCCTGATTGTGTCTTGAATCTCCTGTAGCGATCTGTTTTGTTGCTTGGACTGGATTTGTATTGATTTTTGATCTTTCTCCATAGAATCTAAGGAATCTTCAGCTCCTGAGATTCGATCCTCTGCTTCAGTTAGTCGGGACTGTAGGCTAGCTACTTGATTTCGAATCTCTTTTCCTTCTGACTGGTCTTTCCTGATGATTTCCATGTCATTTCTTAGGTCCTGTATGGACTTCTTTACTTCATTAACTTCATTACTTTGGTTTTGAGTGTTGTCTCTCAAATCTTTAAGTTGGGTTGCTATCTTTTCATTTGACTCTTGAAGCTCACTTATCTTTCTATTTGTGGATGCCATGAAATACTCCATTAATTTTTGCTTTGCCTCCTCACGCTCTAACATAATTGACTGAAGTGATTCAAACTTTTCATTTATCATGTTTATCAGTAAACTTTGTAGAGCATTTTGGGGGTTTTCTTCTATGTTTTTGATTGACTGCTCTGCTTCCTGCTTGTTTTGGGTGGGGGATAAGACTTCATTATTTGCCATCTTTCTTGTGTTTCTTCTGCCCATTTTAATTGGGAATGCCAGTCTACCAGCACCTGTGAGCACTGTTTAAGACCCAAAGCAGCCCTTACCAAGCACTGTTGTGTAAATCTTACAATTTCACAATTATATACAGATAACTTGTATACCTGTCCATAAAGTTAGATTTGGTGTTCCTAAAGAATACAATTTCAATATAACATCTGATCCTGGGCCCTGTATTCAGTAGTTACTTATTTACTGTTACAACCTTATACGCAATTCTTATTTTTATATTAAGTTCTTTTAGGACTGGCTTTCTCTATGAACCCCTTTGATTCACTCGTATTAAGCTGGGATATCCTCTATCCAATAACCAGGAGTCGATGGAGCCTGGAGGTCCAGGCAGTAAGTCAGGGGGGTAAGTTGGAGGTAGTAAAGAGAATAGAGTAAAGTGTATTGGGGGGTGGTGGTGATTTTGGTTTAGTTTCAGTGACGTGGAAATGTGGAGAAGAGTAGAATCAGTAGAAAGCACATTGATAAAATGACAGACACTGGAGAGTTAGCAGAAAAGTGTGTAGGTGTTATTTATAGGAAAGTAATTTTTAAAGGAAGAGGACGCAACGAAAGAAATGAAGTAAAAATACTGGAAGACAGATGCACAAAACAGAGCAAAATTATTTAACAAGGAAGCATACGTAAATAAAAAGGAAAATAACAGAAAAGGGACAACCCAAGCAAATAAACAAACAAAAAAACCTTGATAAAACAAACCAGTAAAAATGGAAAACAAACAAAAAAAAAACAAAAAAAAACAGCCAATGATGTTTCAGGTGTGAAAAAAATTAAAAAGAAAATTTAAAAGAAAAGTTAAAAAAAATGTTTGAAAAGAAAAAGAAACCAGTCTCTGGTTTCTCTGCAATGGACTGCAGTCTATTTTCCTGATTGGCTGGTTTGACTTGATTTCAGTTGGCAAGGGGTGGATCTGTTCTGACCTTGTCCCCTGTTGGTGCAATCGTGGGTCTCTGAGGTTCGCACAGCTTGCAGGGAGGCCTTGGGCGTCCTCTGTCGATGGGAACGTGGGCAGTCACAGGAACTGTGGCTCCTCTGTCTGCCTGGACTTGACTAGACTGTGAACTCTGCAGAGCGTGGCGCCTCTGGGCTGTTTTGCTCCACTAAGAGTTGCTTGCCTGAGGGAGGCGGCCTCTTTGGCATAGGTAGCTATGGAATGCAGCTCCGTTTTGGGCTGGGAATTAGCTTCCTCTGTGACGGGACCGTTTAGCTGTCCCCGGAACTGTTTGTTCCTCCTTCTGTTGTTTCCGTGCCCCTGGTAGCTGCTCGCAGCTTTTGCTTTAAGTTTAGAAGTTCCGGCCTGGAGGGCGGGGCATCTCTGTATAATCCCCGGACTCGCCTCCCATAGGGCAGGGGGCGTTCTTCTGGGCGGAGCTGGTTCTCACTGATTCCGCCCCTCCTGCCCGTTTCAAAGATGGCTTTTTTGACCTCGCTTTCCCCAGGCCCGCTTCAGTTCCAGTCTGGTCTGACCCTATGCCAGTGGCAAAGATGGCGCTTTGCTCTGGCGGTGGGGACAGGGATGCCTTCCAGAAGATGGACTGTGGGCACAAGTGAGGATAACTTTTGGGGTGCTCACGCTGTCTCTGCGATGTCAGGTCCTCCGTGCTCGGCTTCCGTCTGGAGTATTTCTCGCTTTAGCTGCGCAGAGTGCGGGGGGCTGTGCCCGGCACTGTGACGGAGCCGGCTCTGGCGCCGCGGCGGGACCCAGCCCGGAGCTCAAAACTGTGTTTTCTGACCAGCAAAGTCGACTTTTCCTTCCTGGTCACAATCCCTATACTGTTAGAACTTACTTTGGCTGTCTTTCTCGGAGAAACACTTTCTATGAGGTGAGAAACTACGATATCGGAGGGAGCTCTGCAGGGCTCAGCCGCTCCTCCGCCGTCTTCACCGGAAGTGCCGAAATGAGCTTTTATCTCTCTCCCCTCACCACAAACCAGATTCTTCTGAGGAGATCCCAGTACATTATCCTTTCCCCTGTGTAATTACCTTAACAAGCTCCAGCTGTTTTTATTCTCAGAAGGTTTACTCCCTGATATACAGCTGCCTACCCACTTCTTAAGTGAAGGTCATAAATGAGCTTTTTTCTCTGTTCCCTCACCACAATCCAGATTCTTTTGGGGAGTTACCAGTACAGTAACCATACCAGGAAGTACTTAATTTATTAAGCTACTGCTTTTCTTATCTCAGTGGAGATATTTACAGATAAACAGCTACCTACGCAGCATGTCCATGTCGTTCCTATATGAGCTTTTATCTCCCTCCTCTCACCACAAATTAGATTCTTCTGAGGAGTTCCCAGTACATTATCCTTTCCCTTGTTTAATTACCTTAACAAGCTCCAGCTGTTTTTATTCTCAGAAGGTTTACTCCCTGATATACAGCTGCCTACCCCCTTCGTAAGTGCAGGTCCTAAATGAGCTGTTTTCTCTGTTCCCTCACCACAATCCAGATTCTTTTGGGGAGTTACCAGTACAGTAACCATACCAGGAAGTACTTAATTTATTAAGCTACTGCTTTTCTTAATCTCAGTGGAGATATTTACTGATAAACAGCTACCTACGCAGCATGTTCATGTCGTTCCTAAATGAGCTTTTATCTCTCTCCCCTCAATACAAATCAGATTCTTCTGAGGAGTTCCCAGTACATTGTCCTTTCCCCTGTGTAATTACCTTAACAAGCTCCAGCTGTTTTTATTCTCAGAAGGTTTACTCCCTGATATACAGCTGCCTACCCACTTCTTAAGTGCAGGTCATAAATGAGCTTTTTTCTCTGTTCCCTCACTACAAATCAGATTCTTTTGGGGAGTTACCAGTACAGTATCCATAGCAGGAAGTACTTAATTTATTAAGCTACTGCTTTTCTTAATCTCAGTGGAGATATTTACTGATAAACAGCTACCTACGCAGCATGTTCATGTCGTTCCTAAATGAGCTTTTATCTCTCTCCCCTCACGACAAATCAGATTCTTCTGAGGAGTTCCCAGTACATTATCCTTTCCCCTGTGTAATTACCTTAACAAGCTCCAGCTGTTTTTATTCTCAGAATGTTTACTCCCTGATATACAGCTGCCTACCCCCTTCGTAAGTGCAGGTCTTAAATGAGCTTTTTTCTCTGTTACCTCAGCACAATCCAAATTCTTTTGGGGAGTTACCAGTACAGTAACCATACCAGGAAGTACTTAATTTATTAAGATACTGCTTTTCTTAATCTCAGTGGAGATATTTACTGATAAACAGCTATCTAGGCAGCATGTTCATGTCGTTCCTAAATGAGCTTTTTTCTCTGTTCCCTCACCACAATCCAGATTCTTTTGGGGAGTAACCAGTACAGTATCCATACCAGGAAGTACTTAATTTATTAAGCTACTGCTTTTCTTAATCTCAGTGGAGATATTTACTGATAAACAGCTATGTATGCAGCATTTCATGTCGTTCATAATGAGCTTTTATCTCTCTCCCCTCACCACAAATCAGATTCTTCTGAGGAGTTCCGAGTACATTATCCTTTCCCCTGTGTAATTACCTTAACAAGCTCCAGCTGTTTTTATTCTCAGAAGCGATACTAACTGATATACAGCTGCCTACCCCTTTTGTAAGTGCAGGTCCTAAATGAGCTTTTTTCTCTGTTCCCTCACCACAATCCAGATTCTTTTGTGGAGTTACCAGTACAGTAACCACACAGGAAGTACTTAATTTGTTAAGTTACTGCTTTTCTTAATCTCAGTGGAGATATTTACCGATAAACAGCTATGTATGCAGCATTTCATGTCGTTCATAATGAGCTTTTATCTCTCTCCCCTCACCACAAATCAGATTCTTCTGAGGAGTTCCCAGTACATTATCCTTTCCCCTGTGTAATTACCTTAACAAGCTCCAGCTGTTTTTATTCTCAGAAGCGATACTCCCTGATATACAGCTGCCTACCCCTTTTGTAAGTGCAGGTCCTAAATGAGCTTTTTTCTATGTTCCCTCACCGTAATCCAGATTCTTTGTGGAGTTACCAGTACAGTATCCATACCAGGAAGTACTTAATTTATTAAGCTACTGCTTTTCTTAATCTCAGTGGAGATATTTACTGATAAACAGCTACGTATGCAGCATGTTCATGTCATTAGTAAATGAGCTTTTACCTCTCACCCCTCACCAAAAAGCAGATTCTTCTGAGGAGTTCCCAGTCCATTATCCTTTCCCCTGTGTAATTACCTTAACAAGCTCCAGCTGTTTTTTTCTCAGAAGCGATACTCACTGATATACAGCTGCCTACCCCCTTCTTAAGTGCAGGTCCTAAATGAGCTTTTTTCTCTGTTCCCTCACCACAATCCAGATTCTTTTGGGGAGTTACCAGTACAGGAACCATACCAGGAAGTACTTAATATATTAAGCTACTGCTTTTCTTAGTCTCAGTGGAGATATTTACTGATAAACAGTTACCTACGCAGCATGCTCATGTCGTTCATAAATGAGCTTTTTTCTCTGTTCCCTCACCGTAATCCAGATTCTTTGTGGAGTTACCAGTACAGTATCCATACCAGGAAGTACTTAATTTATTAAGCTACTGCTTTTCTTAGTCTCAGTGGAGGTATTTAATGATAAACTGTTACCTACGCAGCATGCTCATGTCGTTCATAAATGAGCTTTTTTCTCTGTTCCCTCACCACAATCCAGATTCTTTTAGGGACTTACCAGTACAGTAACCATACCACGAAGTACTTAATTTATTAAGCTACTGCTTTTCTTAATCTCAGTGGAGATATTTACTGATAAACAGCTATGTATGCAGCATTTCATGTCGTTCATAATGAGCTTTTATCTCTCTCCCCTCACCACAAATCAGATTCTTCTGAGGAGTTCCCAGTACATTATCCTTTCCCCTGTGTAATTACCTTAACAAGCTCCAACTGTTTTTAATCTCAGAATGTTTACTCCCTGATATACAGCTGCCTACCCCTTTTGTAAGTGCAGGTCCTAAATGAGCTTTTTTCTCTGTTCCCTCACCTCAATCCAGATTCTTTTGGGGAGTTACCAGTACAGTATCCATACCAGGAAGTACTTTTTTTATTAAGCTACTGCTTTTCTTAATCTCAGTGGAGATATCTACTGATAAACAGCTACCTACCCAGCATGTTCATGTCGTTCCTAAATGAGCTTTCATCTCTCTCCCCTCACTACAAATCAGATTCTTCTCAGGAGTTCCCAGTACATTATCCTTTCCCCTGTGTAATTACCTTAACAAGCTCCAGCTGTTTTTATTCTCAGAAGTTTTACTCCCTTACATACAGCTGCCTACCCCCTTCGTAAATGCAGGTCCTAAATGAGCTTTTTTATCTGTTCCCTCACCACAATCCAGATTCTTTTGGGGAGTTACCAGTACAGTAACCATACCAGGAAGTACTTAATTTATTAAACTACTGCTTTTCTTAATCTCAGTGGAGATATTTACTGATAAACAGCTACCTACGCAGCATGTTCATGTCGTTCCTAAATGAGCTTTTTTCTCTGTTCCCACACCACAATCCAGATTCTTTTGGGGAGTTATCAGTACAGTATCCATACCAGGAAGTACTTAATTTATTAAGCTACTGCTTTTCTTAATCTCAGTGGAGATATTTACTGATAAACAGCTACGTATGCAGCATTTTCATGTCGTTCCCAAAAGAGCTTTTATCTGTCTCCCCTCACCACAAATCAGATTCTTCTGTGGAGTTCCCAGTACATTATCCTTTCCCCTGTGTACTTATCTTAACAAGCTCCAGCTGTTTTTATTCTCAGAAGGTTTACTCCCTGATATACAGCTGCCTACCCCCTTCGTAAGTGCAGGTCCTAAATGAGCTTTTTTCTCTGTTCCCTCACCACAATCCAGATTCTTTTGGGGTGTTACCAGTACAGTAACCATACCAGGAAGTACTTAATTTATTAAGCTACTGCTTTTCTTAATCTCAGTGGAGATATTTACTGATAAACAGCTACCTACGCAGCATGTTCATGTCGTTCCTAAATGAGCTTTTATCTCTCTCCCCTCACCACAAAAAAGATTCTTCTGAGGAGTTCCCAGTACATTATCCTTTCCCCTGTGTAATTACCTTAACAAGCTCCAGCTGTTTTTATTCTCAGAAGGTTTACTCCCTGATATACAGCTGCCTACCCCCTTCGTAATTGCAGGTCCTAAATGAGCTTTTTTTCTCTGTTCCCTCACCACAATCCAAATTCTTTTGGGGAATTACCAGTACAGTAACCATACCAGGAAGTACTTAATTAATTAAGCTACTGCTTTTCTTAATCTCAGTGGAGATATTTACTGATAATCAGCTACCTACGCAGCATGTTCATGTCGTTCCTAAATGAGCTTTTATCTCTCTCCACTCACCACAAATCAGATTCTTCTGAGGAGTTCCCAGTACATTATCCTTTCCCCTGTGTAATTACCTTAACAAGCTCCAGCTGTTTTTATTCTCAGAAGGTTTACTCCCTGATATACAACTGCCTACCCCCTTCGTAAGTGCAGGTCCTAAATGAGCTTTTTTCTCTGTTCCCTCACCACAATCCAGATTCTTTTAGGGAGTTACCAGTACAGTAACCATACCAGGAAGTACTTAATTTATTAAGCTACTGCTTTTCTTAATCCCAGTTGAGATATTTACTGATAAACAGCTACCTACGCAGCATGTTCATGTCGTTCCTAAATGAGCTTTAATCTCTCTCCCCTCACCACAAATCAGATTCTTCTGAGGAGTTCCCAGTACATTATCCTTTCCCCTGTGTAATTACCTTACCAAGCTCCAGCTGTTTTTATTCTCAGAAGGTTTACTCCCTGATATACAGCTGCCTACCCCCTTCGTAAGTGCAGGTCCTAAATGAGCTTTTATCTGTGTTCCCTCACCAAAATCCAGATTCTTTTGGGGAGTTACCAGTACAGTCACCATACCAGGAAGTACTTAATTTATTAATCTACTGCTTTTCTTAAACTCAGTGGAGATATTTACTGATAAACAGATACCTACGCAGCATGTTCATGTCGTTCCTAAATGAGCTTTTATCTCTCTCCCCTCACCACAAATCAGATTCTTCTGAGGAGTTCCCAGTTCATTATCCTTTCCCCTGTGTATTTACCTTAACAAGCTCCAGCTGTTTTTATTCTCAGAAGGTTTACTCCCTGATATACAGCTGCCTACCCCCTTCGTAAGTGCAGGTCCTAAATGAGCTTTTTTCTCTGTTCCTTCACCACAATCCAGATTCTTTTGGGGAGGTACAAGTACAGTAACCATACCAGGAAGTACTTAATTTATTAAGCTACTGCTTTTCTTAAACTCAGTGGAGATATTTACTGATAAACAGCTACCTACGCAGCGTGTTCATGTCGTTCCTAAATGAGTTTTTATCTCTCTCCCCTCACCACAAATCAGATTCTTCTGAGGAGTTCCCAGTACTTTATCCTTTCCCCTGTGTAATTACCTTAACAAGCTCCAGCTGTTTTTATTCTCAGAAGGTTTACTCCCTGATATACTGCTGCCTAACCCCTTCGTAAGTGCAGGTCCTAAATGAGCTTTTTTCTCTGTTCCCTCACCACAATCCAGATTCTTTTGGGGAGTTACCAGTACAGTAACCATACCAGGAAGTACTTAATTTATTAAGCTACTGCTTTTCTTAATGTCAGTGGAGATATTTACTGATAAACAGCTACCTACGCAGCATGTTCATGTCATTCCTAAATGAGCTTTTATCTGTCTCCCCTCACCACAAATCAGATTCTTCTGAGGAGTTCCCAGTACATTATCCTTTCCCCTGTGTAATTACCTTAACAAGCTCCAGCTGTTTTTATTCTCAGAAGGTTTACTCCCTGATATACAGCTGCCTACCCCCTTCGTAAGTGCAGGTCCTAAATGAGCTTTTTTCTCTGTTCCCTCACCACAATCCAGATTCTTTTGGGGAGTTACCAGTACAGTAACCATACCAGGAAGTAATTTATTAAGCTACTGCTTTTCTAAATCTCAGTTTAGATATTTACTGATAAACAGCTACCTACGCAGCATGTTCATGTCGTTCCTAAATGAGCTTTTATCTCTCTCCCCTCACCACAAATCAGATTCTCTGAGGAGTTCCCCGTACATTATCCTTTCCCCTGTGTAATTACCTTAACAAGCTCCAGCTGTTTTTATTCTCAGAAGGTTTTCTCCCTGATATACTGCTGCCTACCCCCTACGTAAGTGCAGGTCCTAAATGAGCTTTTTTCTCTGTTCCCTCACTGCAGGAAGCCCGCAGCGACGCCATTACAAGATGGCGCCTGCTTCCTGGCAGCCTTAGCAGTAAACAACTCCATAAACGGCAATGCTTAGTGGACTTTCGCTCCCAAACCCCGCGCACGCGCAAGCGAGCTCTAGTCCCAGCCAATCCCGAAGCGGTTGCTAGTAACAACCAGCCGCAGACCAATCGGGGAGCGACCCTTGCTCCCCCAAGCGTATATAAGCAGGCGTTTTTGGCCTTCGGTGCCCCTCGCTTCAGCTCTCCCTCAACCAAGCAGCTCTTCAATAAAGTGCGATTGAGAAGGATCCTCGTGTGGTGGTCGCCTTTCCTCGCTGGACGGGGTTGCCGCCCGCCGCAACTGGTGTCGAAACCCGGGAACCACGCGAGGGGACAAAGAGGATCCAGAACTCAACGCACGAAGAGGTAACTTCCCTCAGGTATGTGGACTGCCGTTCCTGTCTGGTGCTTCTTATTATCCTTCCGCTGTGAGTGCTGGTGGCTGGTGTGTGCTTGCTCTGTTTGCGCTGTGATGCCCTTATGGCGCATGGTACGCTCATGCCTGGAAGATGGACACTCCACAGATCTTATAAAGGAAGGTCAAAGGGCCCTTAGTAAGCACCAGGATAGTCTTTCGGAATCCTCATCAGTAAAGGGGGAAGTGGTTAGGCCTAAGGAAAATAAAAATAAAAATAAGAAAGAAAAGGGAGACCCCATAAGGGTCTGGAGGAGGGACTGCAGCCCTCCGGAAAATCCTCGACCGCTCAGGCGGCGGGGACAAACTCAAAAGGGACAAGGACAAGAACCAGTTGCCCCGTTGTATCCTTCTTTGGAGGAATTTAAGATTGATAACTCCTTCTCAGCTCTTAGCATAGAGGTTAGTGAATCAGAGAGCGAGGCCGAGAGTGGCCATACCTCGGGCAGCGAGCTGAGCCCAGAAGATGAAGAGGGCTTGGAGGAAGCCGCTGCTAGGTACGAAGAGGACAGATACGGACCTGGTTACCCCCTTGGGGCCAAGGTCCCCAGGCAAAAAACACCCTCTGCCCCCCCCCCCCCGCCTTATGCAGTGTCCGGGCGGAGCAACTTCATAAAGAGAAGAGTGGTCTAGGTTGGCCGCGGCTTTTCCAGTCTTTGAGAACCCAATAACAGATGAAAGGACCTATGAGCCAGTCTCTTATAAACAACTAAGGGATCTAATGGAGTCAGTGCGCACATATGGAGTTACAGCCAGTTATACCACTGCTTTATTGCGGCGACTCACGGTTAATGCCATGACGCCCACAGATTGGTTTGAGATTGCGCGCACATGTCTCAGTCACAGGCAGTTCCTTGACTTTAGGTCCATTGTTCAGGACAAGGCACAAATACAATTCAGAAAGAATCTCCAAGAAGGGAGAGCCGAATGGTCGGTGGACATGCTTCTAGGACAGGGAGCTTATGCAGTGGAACAGACCACCTACCCCTTTGAAGTCTACCGCCAGGTAAATGAGATATTTTACAAGGCCTGGGGGGCCTTGCCAAACAAAGAAGAGGTGGCTGGCAACCTTACAAAAGTGATTCAGGCGCCCAATGAACCATTTTCTGATTTTGTGGCACGCATGCTTGAGACGGCGGAGCGTGTACTTGGGAATTTGGATGCTGCCATGCCACTTGTACAACAAATAATCTATGAGCAAAGTACCAAGGAATGTAAAAGAGTGATAACTCCTATAAAGGAAAAGGGCCTTGAGGCATGGGTAAAAGCTTGCCGAGAGGTGGGAGGCCCATTGACAAATGCAGGCTTGGCGGCGGCCGTGCTTTCTGCCGCTCGCATGGCTAGGGACAACAAACAGAAGGGCTGCTTTAAGTGTGGCCAATTAGGACACTTTAAGCGGCAATGCCCGAAAATTAACATGGACCGGATCTGGTGATAACGAGATCCAGGGGAGCTGTTTGTGTTTTTCCTCAGGGCCAAGAAGTGCCTCACTGGGTGCCAACGAGATTGACCAGGCCTGTGGAAACGACAGAAGAAACCCATTGCGAAGACGCCATCCACTTGCCCTGTGGTGCAACTGATCCCCCTGCTACTTGCAACAGTGCTGACTGCAGCCCCGATGGCAGCAAAAGAAATGACACTATGGGCTGTGACTAAGGCATGGCCAGTACCTATGCCCTTGCATGCAGATTCTCCCTTCCTCCCCACCTTGTTTTCTGCAGACTGCAACATGGAAGTCCCATGTATTGCTCATATTTTTACTACTATGCCTAGGAGGCAGTATGGTCTGCCTCTGGTTGGTCTGTCACCTGCGAACCCAAACACGAAGGGACAAGGTTGTAATTTCACAGGCATTAGCCGCCTTGGCGTATGGAGCTTCCCCCCAGATTTGGCTTTCAGCCCTAAAAAGGGACTAAGCCCTCAATTGCACGGCCTTTGCACCCCAGGAAGCTGGTAGCTTCACTTGCACTAGGGATAGGCGTGCATTTGAGCAGAGCAGGATGCCGGGCAATAGCACCGCACTTGGGAGTCCTGGGGTAACAGGCCCCAAGAAGAGCAAGTCTGATTGCACGTGGGTAGATACCCTAGACCCCACCTCTGGAAAAAAGGTATCGGACGGGTCTGGCGTCCGATGAATGGATAACACTCATGGGATAGCCAGTACAATGTTCCAAAATAGCACACAGAGATCAGACCTCTACTCTTACCTGCACGAAAACAAAAAGGGGGAACTGCAGGAAGCCGGAAGCGACGCCATTACAAGATGGCGCCTGCTTCCTGGCAGCCTTAGCAGTAAACAACTCCATAAACGGCAATGCTTAGTGGACTTTCGCGCCCAAACCCCGCGCACGCGCAAGCGAGCTCTAGTCCCAGCCAATCCCGAAGCGGTTGCTAGTAACAATCAGCCGCAGACCAATCAGGGAGCGACCCTTGCTCCCCCAAGCGTATATAAGCAGGCGTTTTTGGCCCTCGGGGCACCTCGCTTCAGCTCTCCCTCAACCAAGCAGCTCTTCAATAAAGTGCGATTGAGAAGGATCCTCGTGTGGTGGTCGTCTTTTTGCTGGACGAGGTAGCCGCCCGCCGCAACCTCACCACAATCAAGATTCTTTTGGGGAGTTACCAGTACAGTAACCATACCAGGAAGTACTTAATTTATTAAGCTACTGCTTTTCTTAATCTCAGTGGAGATATTTACTGATAAACAGCTACCTACACAGCATGTTCATGTCGTTCCTAAAGGAGCTTTTATCTCTCTGCCCTCACCACAAATGAGATTCATCTGAGGAGTTCCCAGTACATTATCCTTTCCCCTGTGTAATTACCTTAACAAGCTCCAGCTGGTTTTATTCTCAGAAGGTTCACTCCCTGATATACAGCTGCCTACCCCCTTCGTAAGTGCAGTTCCTAAATGAGCATTTTTCTCTGTTCCCTCACCACAGTCCAGATTCTTTTGGGGAGTTACCAGTACAGTAACCATACCAGGAAGTACTTAATTTATTAAGCTACTTCTTTTCTTAATCTCAGTGGAGATATTTACTGATAAACAGCTACGTACACAGCATGTTCATGTCGTTCCTAATTTAGCTTTTAACTCTCTCCACTCACCAAAAATCGGATTCTTCTGAGGAGTTCCCAGTACATTATCCTTTCCCCTGTGTAATTACCTTAACAAGCTCCAGCTGTTTTTATTCTCAGAAGGTTTACTCCCTGATATACAGCTGCCTACCCCCTTCGTAAGTGCAGGTCATAAATGAGCTTTTTTCTCTGTTCACTCACCACAATCCAGATTCTTTTGGGGAGTTACCAGTACAGTAACCATACCAGGAAGTACTTCATTTATTAAGCTACTGCTTTTCTTAATCTCAGTGGAGATATTTACTGATAAACAGCTACGTACGCAGCATGTTCATGTCATTTGTAAATGAGCTTTTATCTCTGTCCCCTCACCACAAATCAGATTCTTCTGAGGAGTTCCCAGTACATTATCCTTTCCCCTGTGTAATTACCTTAACAAGCTCCAGCTGTTTTTATTCTCAGAAGGTTTACTCCCTGATATACAGCTGCCTACCCCCTTCGTAAGTTCAGGTCCTAAATGAGCTTTTTTCTCTGTTCCCCACCACAATCCAGATTCTTTTGGGAAGTTACCAGTACAGTAACCATACCAGGAAGTACTTAATTTATTAAGCTACTGCTTTTCTTAATCTCAGTGGAGATATTTACTGATAAACAGCTACCTACGCAGCATGTTCATGTCGTTCCTAAATGAGCTTTTATCTCTCTCCCCTCACCACAAATCAGATTCTTCTGAGGAGTTCCCGGTACATTATCCTTTCCCCTGTGTAATTACCTTAACAAGCTCCAGCTGCTTTTATTCTCAGAAGGTTTACTCCCTGATATACAGCTGCCTACCCCCTTCGTAAGTGCAGGTCCTAAATGAGCTTTTTTCTCTGTTCCCTCACCACAATCCAGATTCTTTTGGGGAGTAACCAGTACAGTAACCATACCAGGAAGTACTTAATTTATTAAGCTACTGCTTTTCTTAATGTCAGTGGAGATATTTACTGATAAACAGCTACCTACGCAGCATGTTCATGTCGTTCCTAAATGAGCTTTTATCTCTCCCCTCACCACAAATCAGATTCTTCTGAGGAGTTCCCAGTACATTATCCTTTCCCCTGTGTAATTACCTTAACAATCTCCAGCTGTTGTTATTCTCAGAAGGTTTACTCCCTGATATACGGCTGCCTAAACCCTTCGTAATTGCAGGTCTAAATGAGCTTTTTTCTCTGTTCCCTCACCACAATCCAGATTCTTTTGGGGAGTTTCCAGTACAGTAAACATACCAGGAAGGACTTAATTTATTAAGCTTCTGCTTTTCTTAATCTCAGTGGAGATATTTACTGATAAACAGCTACCTACGCAGCATGTTCATGTCGTTCATAATTGAGGTTTTATCTCTCTCCCCTCACCACAAATCTGATTCTTCTGAGTAGTTCCCGGTACATTATTCTTTCCCCTTGTGTAATTACTTTAACAAGCTCCAGCGTTTTTTATTCTCAGAAGGTTTTTTCCCCGATATACAGCTGCCTACCCCCTACGTAAGTGCAGGTCCTAAATGAGCTTTTTTCTCTGTTCCCTCACCACAATCCAGATTCTTTTGGGGAGTTACCAGTACAGTAACCATACCAGGAAGTGGTTAATTTATTAAGCTACTGCTTTTCTTAATCTCAGTGGAGATATTTACTGATAAACAGCTATGTACGCAGCATGGTCATGTCGTTCCTAAATGAGCTTTTATCTCTCTCCCCTAACCACAAATCAGATTCTTCTGAGGAGTTCCCAGTACATTATCCTTTCCCCTGTGTAATTAACTTAACAAGCACCAGCTGTTTTTATTCTCAGAAGGTTTACTCCCTGATATACAGCTGCCTACCCCCTTCGGAAGTGCAGGTCCTAAATGAGCTTTTTCCCCTGTTCCCTCACCATAATCCAGATTCTTTTGGGGAGTTACCAGTAGAGTAACCATACCAGGAAGTACTTAATTTATTAAGCTACTGCTTTTCTTAATCTCAGTGGAGATATTTACTGATAAACAGCTACCTACGCAGCATGTTCATGTCGTTCCTAAATGAGCTTTTATCTCTCTCCCCTCACCACAAATCAGATTCTTCTGAGGAGTTCCCAGTACATTATCCTTTCCCCTGTGTAATTACCTTAACAAGCTCCAGCTTTTTTTATTCTCAGAAGGTTTACTCCCTGAAATACTGCTGCCTACCCCCTTCGTAAGTGCAGGTCCTAATTGAGCTTTTTTCTCTGTTCCCTCACCACAATCCAGATTCTTTTGGGGAGTTACCAGTACAGTAACCATACCAGGAAGTACTTAATTTATTAAGCTACTGCTTTTCTTAATCTCAGTGGAGATATTTACTGATAAACAGCTACGTATGCAGCATGTTCATGTCGTTCCTAAATGTGCTTTTATCTCTCTCCCCTCACCACAAATCAGATTCTTCTGAGGAGTTCCCAGTACATTATCCTTTCCCCTGTGTAATTACCTTAACAAGCTCCAGCTGTTTTTATTCTCAGAAGGTTTACTCCCTGATATACTGCTGCCTACCCCCTTCGTAAGTGCAGGTCCTAATTGAGCTTTTTTCTCTGTTCCCTCACCACAATCCAGATTCTTTTGGGGAGTTACCAGTACAGTAACCATACCAGGAAGTACTTGAATTATTAAGCTACTGCTTTTCTTAATCTCAGCGGAGATATTTACTGATAAACAGCTACCTACGCAGCATGTTCATGTCGTTCCTAAATGAGCTTTTATCTCTCTCCCCTCACCACAAATCCGATTCTTCTGAGGAGTTCCCAGTACATTATCCTTTCCCCTGTGTAATTACCTTAACAAGCTCCAGCTGTTTTTATTCTCAAAAGGTTTACTCCCTGATATACAGCTGCATACCCCCTTCGTAAGTGCAGGTCCTAAATGAGATTTTTCTCTGTTCCCTCACCAAATCCAGATTCTTTTGGGGAGTTACCAGTACAGTAACCATACCAGGAAGTACTTAATTTATTAAGCTACTGCTTTTCTTAATCTCAGTGGAGATATTTACTGATAAACAGCTACCTACGCAGCATGTTCATGTCGTTCCTAAATGAGCTTTTATCTCTCTCCCCTCACCACAAATCAGATTCTTCTGAGGAGTTCCCAGTACATTATCCTTTCCCCGGTGTAATTAATTTAACAAGCTCCAGCTGTTTTTATTCTGAGAAGGTTTACTTCCTGATATACAGCTGCCTACCCCCTTCGTAAGTGCAGATACTAAATGAGCTTTTTTCTCTGTTCCCTCACCACAATCCAGATTCTTTTGGGGAGTTACCAGTACAGTAACCATACCAGGAAGTGCTTAATTTATTAAGCTACTGCTTTTCTTAATCTCAGTGGAGATATTTACTGATAAACAGCTATCTACGCAGCATGTTCATGTCGTTCCTAAATGAGCTTTTATCTCTCTCCCCTCACCACAAATCAGATTCTTCTGAGGAGTTCCCAGTACATTATCCTTTCCCCTGTGTAATTACCTTAACAAGCTCCAGCTGTTTTTATTCTCAGAAGGTTTACTTCCTGATATACAGCTGCCTACCCCTTTCGTAAGTGCAGGTCCTAAATGAGCTTTTATCTCTGTTCCCTCATCACAATCCAGATTCTTTTGGGGAGTTACCAGTACAGTAACCATACCAGGAAGTACTTAATTCATTAAGCTACTGCTTTTCTTAATATCAGTGGAGATATTTACTGATAAACAGCTACGTACGCAGCATATTCATGTCGTTCCTAAATGAGCTTTTATCTCTCTCCCCTCACCACAAATCAGATTCTTCTGAGGAGTTCCCAGTACATTATCCTTTCCCCTGTGTAATTACCTTAACAAGCTCCAGCTGTTTTTATTCTCAGAAGGTTTACTCCCTGATATACAGCTGCCTACCCCCTTCGTAAGTGCAGGTCCTAAATGAGCTTTTTCCCCTGTTCCCTCACCACAATCCAGATTCTTTTGGGGAGTTACCAGTACAGTAACCATACCAGGAAGTACTTAATTTATTAAGCTACTGCTTTTCTTAATCTCAGTGGAGATATTTACTGATAAACAGCTACCTACGCAGCATGTTCATGTCGTTCCTAAATGAGCTTTTATCTCTCTCCCCTCACCACAAGTCAGATTCTTCTGAGGAGTTCCCAGTACATTATCCTTTCCCCTGTGTAATTACCTTAACATGCTCCAGCTGTTTTTATTCTCAGAAGGTTTACTCCCTGATATACTGCTGCCTACCCCCTTCGTAAGTGCAGGTCCTAATTGAGCTTTTTTCTCTGTTCCCTCACCACAATCCAGATTCTTTTGGGGAGTTACCAGTACAGTAACCATACCAGGAAGTACTTAATTTATTAAGCTACTGCTTTTCTTAATCTCAGTGGAGATATTTACTGATAAACAGCTACGTATGCAGCATGTTCATGTCGTTCCTAAATGTGCTTTTATCTCTCTCCCCTCACCACAAATCAGATTCTTCTGAGGAGTTCCCAGTACATTATCCTTTCCCCTGTGTAATTACCTTAACAAGCTCCAGCTGTTTTTATTCTCAGAAGGTTTACTCCCTGATATACTGCTGCATACCCCCTTCGTAAGTGCAGGTCCTAATTGAGCTTTTTTCTCTGTTCCCTCACCACAATCCAGATTCTTTTGGGGAGTTACCAGTACAGTAACCATACCAGGAAGTACTTGAATTATTAAGCTACTGCTTTTCTTAATCTCAGCGGAGATATTTCCTGATAAACAGCTACCTACGCAGCATGTTCATGTCGTTTCTAAATGAGCTATTATCTCTCTCCCCTCACCACAAATCAGAATCTTCTGATGAGTTCCCAGTACATTATCCTTTCCCCTGTGTAATTACCTTAACAAGCTCCAGCTGTTTTTATTCTCAAAAGGTTTACTCTCTGATATACAGCTGCCTACCCCCTTCGTAAGTGCAGGTCCTAAATGAGCTTTTTTCTCTGTTCCCTCACCACAATCCAGATTCTTTTGGCGAGTTACCAGTACAGTAACCATACCAGGAAGTACTTAATTCATTAAGCTACTGCTTTTCTTAATCTCAGTGTAGATATTTACTGATAATAAGCTACCTTTGCAGCATGTTCATGTCGTCCCTAAATGAGATTTTATCTCTCTCCCCTCACCACAAATCAGATTCTTCTGAGGAGTTCCCAGTACATTATCCTTTCCACTGTGTAATTACCTTAACAAGCTCCACCTGTTTTTATTCTCAGAAGTTTTACTCCCTGATATACAGCTGCCTACCCCCTTCGTAAGTTCAGGTCCTGAATGAGCTTTTTTCTCTGTTCCCTCACCACAATCCAGATTCTTTTGGGGAGTTACCAGTACAGTAACCATACCAGGAACTACTTAATTTATTAAGCTACTGCTTTTCTTAATCTCAGTGGAGATATTTACTGATAAACAGCTACCTACGCAGCATGTTCATGTCGTTCCTAAATGAGCTTTTATCTCTCTCCCCTCACCACAAATCAGATTCTTCTGAAGAGTTCCCAGTACATTATCCTTTCCACTGTGTAATTACCTTAACAAGCTCCAGCTGTTTTTATTCTCAGATGGTTTACTCCCTGATATACAGCTGCCTACCCCCTTCGTATGTTCAGGTCGTAAATGAGCTTTTTTCTCTGTTCCCTCACCACAATCCAGATTCTTTTGGGGAGTTACCAGTACAGTATCCATACCAGGAAGTACTTAATTTATTAAGCTACTGCTTTTCTTAATCTCAGTGGAGATATTTACTGATAAACAGCTACCTACGTAGCATGTTCATGTCGTTCCTAAATGAGCTTTTATCTCTCTCGCCTCACCACAAGTCAGATTCTTCTGAGGAGTTCCCAGTACATTGTCCTTTCCCCTCTGTATTTACCTTAACAAGATCCAGCTGTTTTTATTCTCAGAAGGTTTACACCGTGATATACAGCTGCCTGCCCCCTTCGTAAGTGCAGGTCCTAAATGAGCTTTATTCTCTGTTCCCTCACCACAATCCAGATTCTTTTGGGGAGTTACCAGTACAGTAATCATACCAGGAAATACTTAATTTATTAAGCTACTGCTTTTCTTAATTTTAGTGGAGATATTTACTGATAAACAGCTACCTACGCAGCATGTTCATGTCGTTCTTAAATGAGCTTTTATCTCTCTCCCCTCACCACAAATCAGATTCTTCTGAGGAGTTCCCAGTACATTATCCTTTCCCCTGTGTAATTACTTTAACAAGCTCCAGCTTTTTTTATTCTCAGAAGGTTTACTCCTTGATATAGAGCTGCCTACCCCCTTCGTAAGTGCAGGTACTAAATGAGCTTTTTTCTCTGTTCCCTCACCACAATCCAGATTCTTTTCGGGAGTTACCAGTACAGTAACCATTCCAGGAAGTACTTAATTTATTAAGCTACTGCTTTTCTTAATCTCAGTGGAGATATTTACTGATAAACAGTCACCTACGCAGCATGTTCATGTCGTTCCTAAATGAGCTTTTATCTCTCTCCCCTCACCACAAATCAGATTCTTCTGAGGACTTCCCAGTACATTATCCTTTCCCCTGTGTAATTACCTTAACAAGCTCCAGCTGTTTTTACTCTCAGAAGGTTTACTTCCTGATATACAGCTGCCTACCCCTTCGTAAGTGCAGGTCCTAAATGAGCTTTTTTCTCTGTTCCCTCACCACAATCCAGATTCTTTTGGGGAGTTACCAGTACAGTAACCACACCAGGAAGTACTTGATTTATTAAGCTACTGCTTTTCTTAATCTCATTGGAGATATTTACTGATAAACCGCTCCCTACGCAGCATGTTCATGTCGTTCCTAAATGAGCTTTTATCTCTCTCCCCTCACCACAATTCAGATTCTTCTGAGGATTTCCCAGTACATTATCCTTTCCCCTGTGCAATTACCTTAACAAGCTCCAGCTGTTTTTATTCTCAGAAGGTTTACTCCCTGATATACAGCTGCCTACCCCCTTCGTAAGTGCAGGTCCTAAATGAGCTTTTTTCTCTGTTCCCTCACCACAATCCAGATTCTTGTGGGGAGTTTCCAGTACAGTAACCATACCAGGAAGTACTTAATTTATTAAGCTACTGCTTTTCTTAATCTCAGTGGAGATATTTACTGATAAACAGCTACCTATGCAGCATGTTCATATCGTTCCTAAATGAGCTTTTTGTTTTGTTTTGTTTTGTTTTTTGTTTTTTGTTTTCTCAAATTTTTATTATCAAACTGACGTACAGAGAGTTTAAAGTATCATACGTTGGGCATTGGATACATTTCTTGTACTGTTTGTTGCCTTGTCCCTCATGCCCCCCTCCCTTCCGCCCTTTCCCTCCGTCCCCCAGGTGTTCAGTTCACTTACACCAAACAGTTTTGCAAGTATTGCTTTTGTAGTTATTTCTCTTTTTTTACCCTGTGTCTCTCGAATTTGGTATTCCCTTTGAATTTCCTACTTCCAATACTAGTAAACACGGTTTCCAATATACTCAGATAAGATTACAGAGATAGTGTAGGTACAAACATAGGAAGGTGATACAAAACATTATCAATAATAGAAACTACACATACACATAGGACGTTGAAAGTAGTTACAACTGTGATATATCAGTTGTTTCCATAGCATGGAGTTCATTTCAATTAGCATCATCTTATGTGTTTCTAATGGTATAGCTATTGGGCCTTGTGATGCTCTGCTATGGCTTGCCTAAACCTGTACTAATGATTCCCAATAAGGGAGGCCATAGAGTCCATGTTTCTTTGGGTCTGGCTCACTTCACTTAGTATAACTTTTTCCAAGTCCTTCCATTTCCTTACAAATGGAACAATGTCATTCTTTCTGATAGAGGCATAAAATTCCATTGTGTAAATGTACCACATTTTCCTGATCCATTCATCTATGGAGGGGCATCTGGGTTGGTTCCAGCTTCTCGCTATGACAAATTGTGCTGCGATGAACATTGTTGTGCTGGTGGCATTACTGTGATTTTGTTTGTGGGCTTTTGGATAGATACCCAAAAGTGGGGCTGCTGGGTCATAGGGGAGTTCTATATTGAGCCTTCTGAGGAATCTCCATACTGCTTGCCAGAGTGGCTGAACCAGTTTACATTCCCACCAACAATGAAGTAGGGTTCCCTTTTGGCCACATCCCCTCCAACAATTGTTATTATTAGTTTTCTTGATATATGACATTCTTGCTGGGGTGAGATGGAATCTCAATGTTGTTTTGATTTGCATTTCCTTTATGGCCAGTGATGTAGAGCATTTTTTCATATGTCTATTGGCCATTCTCATTTCCTCATTAGAGAAGTTTCTTTGTAAGTCTTTAGCCCACTTGATGAGGGGACTATTGGTTCTTTGCAGTTTTGTTTTGGAAGAAGGTAATTTTTTTAGTTCTGCATATATTTTAGAGATGAGGCCTTTGTCTGTTGAATGTCCGGTAAAGATCTTCTCCCAGTCTGTGGGCTTTCTGTTTATCTTGAGAGCTATGTCCTTGGCCGTGCAGAAGCTCTGGAGTTTGATGCAGTCCCATTTGTCCAACCTTTCTTTTATTTGTAGCCTTTCAGGGTCTTTGTTAAGGAAGTTCTGTCCTGTGCCAAGGAGCCCAAGTGTTTCTCCTACTCCTTCCTTTAGTGTCTTCAGGGTGCCTGTTTTTATTTCAAGGTCTTTAATCCATTTGGAATTGATTTTGGTGCAGGGTGATATATAAGGATCTAGTTTTAGTTTGTTGCATGTGTTGAGCCAGTTTTGCCAGCACCACTTGTTAAAGAGGCTATCTTTCTTCCATACTATTGTTTTAGCTCCTTTATCAAAGATTAAGTAGGCATAGTTCTGTGGGTTTAATTCTGGGTCTTCAATTCTGTTCCATTGGTCTTCAGGCCTGTTCCGGTGCCAATACCAAGCTGTTTTTATTACTATAGCTTTATAATACAGCTTGAAGTTGGGTATTGTAATTCCTCCAGCACTGTTCTTTCTGCTTAGGAGTGTTTTTGCTATTCTAGGTCTTTTATTGTTCCATATGAATTTCTGGAGTGCTTCCTCTATTTCATTAAAGAATGGTGTTGGGATATTAATGGGTATTGCATTGAATTTGTAGATAGCCTTTGGCAATATTGCCATTTTGATTACATTAATCCTCCCAATCCAGGAGCATGAGAGGTTTTTCCATTTTCTTAGTTCTGACATAATTTCATTTTTCAAGCTTTTAAAGTTCTCTTCAAAGAGGTCTTTCACTTCTTTGGTTAAGGTTATTCCTAGGTATTTTATGTTTTTGGGGGCTATTGCAAAAGGAGTTGCTTTCCTGATTTCAGCCTCGGTCTTCGGGTTGTTAGCATAGAGAAAGGCCGTTGATTTTTGAAGGTTTATTTTATATCCTGCAACTTTGCCAAAGTTTTGTATCAGCTCTAGTAGCTTGGGGGTAGAGTCTATGGGATTCTTTAGGTATAGGATCATGTCATCTGCGAAGAGAGAAAGTTTAACTTCATCTTTTCCTATTTGGATCCCCTTTATATTCTCTTCTTGCCTAATTGCTCTGGCTAGGAATTCTAGTACTATGTTGAAGAGCAGGGGAGAGAGTGGACATCCCTGCCTTGTTCCTGATTTTAAAGGGAATGGCTTTAGTTTTTCACCATTTAGAGTTATGCTTGCTGTTGGTTTGTCATAAACTGCCTTGATTATATTCAGGAATGTTCCCTGGAATCCCAGTTTTTCCAGGGCTTTTAGCATAAATGGGTGCTGGATTTTATCGAACGCTTTTTCCGCATCCAGCGATAAAACCATGTGGTTCTTTACCTTGCTCCGGTTGATGTGGTGGATTACATTAATTGACTTGCGTATATTAAACCAGCTTTGCATCCCTGGGATGAATCCAGTTTGATCGTGGTGTATGATTTTTTTGATGACCTGTTGAAGTCGATTGGCCAGAATTTTGTTGAGCATTTTTGCATCTATGTTCATCAGGGAGATTGGTCTGTAGTCCTCTTTCCGTGATGAGTCTCTGCCTGGTTTTGGGATGAGGGTTATACTGGCTTCATAAAATGAGTCTGGCAGTGAACGTTCTCTTTCAATTTCATTGAAGAGTTTGAGAAATATTGGAGTGAGTTCTGTTTTGAAGGCCTTGTAGAGTTCTGCGGTGAATCCATCTGGACCTGGGCTTTTCTTGGATGGGAGATCATTTATTGCTGTTTCTATTTCAATACTGGATATGGGTCTGTTTAGGTTTAAGTCTTCATAGTTGAGTTTGGGGGTATCAATTTTTTCTAGGAAATCATCCATTTCTTCCAAGTTCTCGAATTTGTTGGCATAAAGGTTTGCAAAATAGTCCCTTATTATTTTCTGAATTTCCGTTATTTCTGTGGTGATGCTACCTGTTTCATCTCTTATCTTGTTTATTTGAGTGTGCTGCCTTCGTTCTTTGGTCAGGTTTGCCAGGGGTCTGTCTATCTTGTTGATTTTTTCAAAGAACCAACTCTTTGTTTTGTTGATTCTTTCGATGGTTTTTTTCGTCTCTAATTGATTTAATTCTGATTTGATTTTAATTATTTGCTTCCGTCTATTGACTTGGGGTTTGGCTTGCTGGTCTCTCTCCAGAAAATTGAGGTGCTTCCTTAAATTACTGAGTTGCTGTTTCTCCAGTTTGTTGATGTATGTACTCAGAGATATAAATTTTCCTCTGAGTACTGCCTTTGCTGTGTCCCAAAGGAGCTGGTACTTTGTGCCCTCAACTTGGTTGAAGTCCATAAACATTTGAATTTCTGTTTTAATTTCTTCAATGATCCACTGATGGTTCAGCAGTGTGTTCTTTAGTCTCCATGAATTGTGGGATTTTCTGTGGTGGCTGAATGAGTTGAGCTCTAATTTTATTCCATTGTGGTCTGAAAGAATGCAGGGAATGATTTTGATACTTCTGAATTTGTACAGATTTTCTTTGTGCCCTAAGATGTGATCTATTTTGGAGAATGTTCCGTGTGCTGCCGAAAAGAATGTGTATTCTGTCCTTGCTGGGTGGAATATTCTGTAGATGTCGATTAAGTCTAGTTGGTCTATGCAATTGTTTAGTTCTCTGGTTTCTTTGTTCAGTTTTTGGCGTGTTGATCTGTCCAGAGGTGATAGTGGAGTGTTAAAGTCCCCCACTATCATTGTGTTTGGGTCTATGAATGTTTTTAGAGCAAGTAGCGTTTGTTTGATGAAGTTGGGTGCTCCTGCATTTGGCGTGTAGATATTTAGGATGGTTAGTTCTTCCTGTTGGAGAGATCCTTTTACTAGTATGTAGTAACCTTCTTTGTCTCTTCTTACCTTTTTTAATTTGAAGTCAATTTTTTCTGATACTAGGATTGCAACTCCAGCCTGCTTATGGGGGCCATTTGCTTGATAGATTTGTTTCCAGCCTTTCACTTTTAGAAGATGTTTGCTTTTGCTGGATAGATGTGTCTCTTGGAGGCAGCAGAAAGATGGATCTTGATTTTTGATCCAAGTTATGAGCCTATGTCGTTTGATTGGAGAATTAAGTCCATTAATGTTGACAGTTAGGATTGAGAGGTGATCGTTTGTTCCTTTCATTATCACTGTCTTGTTTAAAACTGTGTCTTCCCATTTCTTGATCTAGTGTTTACTAATTAGGGTTCATTTCTATGTCTGTGTTGGGATCTTGATTATTTTCCCTGTATAGTACATCTTTAAGGATTTTGTGTAAAGCTGGTTTGGTGGAGATATATTGTTTCAGTTTTTCCTTATTGTGGAAGACTTTTATTTGACCTTCGGCTATGAAGGAGAGTTTGGCTGGGTACAGAATTCTTGGTTGGTAGTTATTTTTATTTAGAGTTTGGTATACTTCATTCCAGGCTCTCCTTGCTTTCATGGTCTCTGCTGAGAAGTCTGGGGTAATTCTGATTGCTTTTCCTTTATATGTGATTGTTTTCTTTGCCCTAACAGCTTTGAGTATTTTTTCCTTGCACTCTGCTGAAGCTGTTTTGATCACAATGTGTCGGTGGGAAGTCCTATTCTGGTCTGGTCTATTTGGGGTTCTAAATGCTTCTTGTATCTGTATAGGCCTTTCCTTCTGGATGTTTGGGAAGTTCTCAGCTAATATTCTGTTAAATAGGTTGCCTATCCCATTAACCTCTTTCTCCAAGTTTTCCTCAATACCTATTATCCTTAAATTGGGCTTCCTGATTGTGTCTTGAATCTCCTGTAGCGATCTGTTTTGTTGCTTGGACTGGATTTGTATTGATTTTTGATCTTTCTCCATAGAATCTAAGGAATCTTCAGCTCCTGAGATTCGATCCTCTGCTTCAGTTAGTCGGGACTGTAGGCTAGCTACTTGATTTCGAATCTCTTTTCCTTCTGACTGGTCTTTCCTGATGATTTCCATGTCATTTCTTAGGTCCTGTATGGACTTCTTTACTTCATTAACTTCATTACTTTGGTTTTGAGTGTTGTCTCTCAAATCTTTAAGTTGGGTAGCTATCTTTTCATTTGACTCTTGAAGCTCACTTATCTTTCTATTTGTGGATGCCATGAAATACTCCATTAATTTTTGCTTTGCCTCCTCACGCTCTAACATAATTGACTGAAGTGATTCAAACTTTTCATTTATCATGTTTATCAGTAAACTTTGTAGAGCATTTTGGGGGTTTTCTTCTATGTTTTTGATTGACTGCTCTGCTTCCTGCTTGTTTTGGGTGGGGGATAAGACTTCATTATTTGCCATCTTTCTTGTGTTTCTTCTGCCCATTTTAATTGGGAATGCCAGTCTACCAGCACCTGTGAGCACTGTTTAAGACCCAAAGCAGCCCTTACCAAGCACTGTTGTGTAAATCTTACAATTTCACAATTATATACAGATAACTTGTATACCTGTCCATAAAGTTAGATTTGGTGTTCCTAAAGAATACAATTTCAATATAACATCTGATCCTGGGCCCTGTATTCAGTAGTTACTTATTTACTGTTACAACCTTATACGCAATTCTTATTTTTATATTAAGTTCTTTTAGGACTGGCTTTCTCTATGAACCCCTTTGATTCACTCGTATTAAGCTGGGATATCCTCTATCCAATAACCAGGAGTCGATGGAGCCTGGAGGTCCAGGCAGTAAGTCAGGGGGGTAAGTTGGAGGTAGTAAAGAGAATAGAGTAAAGTGTATTGGGGGGTGGTGGTGATTTTGGTTTAGTTTCAGTGACGTGGAAATGTGGAGAAGAGTAGAATCAGTAGAAAGCACATTGATAAAATGACAGACACTGGAGAGTTAGCAGAAAAGTGTGTAGGTGTTATTTATAGGAAAGTAATTTTTAAAGGAAGAGGACGCAACGAAAGAAATGAAGTAAAAATACTGGAAGACAGATGCACAAAACAGAGCAAAATTATTTAACAAGGAAGCATACGTAAATAAAAAGGAAAATAACAGAAAAGGGACAACCCAAGCAAATAAACAAACAAAAAAACCTTGATAAAACAAACCAGTAAAAATGGAAAACAAACAAAAAAAAAACAAAAAAAAACAGCCAATGATGTTTCAGGTGTGAAAAAAATTAAAAAGAAAATTTAAAAGAAAAGTTAAAAAAAATGTTTGAAAAGAAAAAGAAACCAGTCTCTGGTTTCTCTGCAATGGACTGCAGTCTATTTTCCTGATTGGCTGGTTTGACTTGATTTCAGTTGGCAAGGGGTGGATCTGTTCTGACCTTGTCCCCTGTTGGTGCAATCGTGGGTCTCTGAGGTTCGCACAGCTTGCAGGGAGGCCTTGGGCGTCCTCTGTCGATGGGAACGTGGGCAGTCACAGGAACTGTGGCTCCTCTGTCTGCCTGGACTTGACTAGACTGTGAACTCTGCAGAGCGTGGCGCCTCTGGGCTGTTTTGCTCCACTAAGAGTTGCTTGCCTGAGGGAGGCGGCCTCTTTGGCATAGGTAGCTATGGAATGCAGCTCCGTTTTGGGCTGGGAATTAGCTTCCTCTGTGACGGGACCGTTTAGCTGTCCCCGGAACTGTTTGTTCCTCCTTCTGTTGTTTCCGTGCCCCTGGTAGCTGCTCGCAGCTTTTGCTTTAAGTTTAGAAGTTCCGGCCTGGAGGGCGGGGCATCTCTGTATAATCCCCGGACTCGCCTCCCATAGGGCAGGGGGCGTTCTTCTGGGCGGAGCTGGTTCTCACTGATTCCGCCCCTCCTGCCCGTTTCAAAGATGGCTTTTTTGACCTCGCTTTCCCCAGGCCCGCTTCAGTTCCAGTCTGGTCTGACCCTATGCCAGTGGCAAAGATGGCGCTTTGCTCTGGCGGTGGGGACAGGGATGCCTTCCAGAAGATGGACTGTGGGCACAAGTGAGGATAACTTTTGGGGTGCTCACGCTGTCTCTGCGATGTCAGGTCCTCCGTGCTCGGCTTCCGTCTGGAGTATTTCTCGCTTTAGCTGCGCAGAGTGCGGGGGGCTGTGCCCGGCACTGTGACGGAGCCGGCTCTGGCGCCGCGGCGGGACCCAGCCCGGAGCTCAAAACTGTGTTTTCTGACCAGCAAAGTCGACTTTTCCTTCCTGGTCACAATCCCTATACTGTTAGAACTTACTTTGGCTGTCTTTCTCGGAGAAACACTTTCTATGAGGTGAGAAACTACGATATCGGAGGGAGCTCTGCAGGGCTCAGCCGCTCCTCCGCCGTCTTCACCGGAAGTGCCGAAATGAGCTTTTATCTCTCTCCCCTCACCACAAACCAGATTCTTCTGAGGAGATCCCAGTACATTATCCTTTCCCCTGTGTAATTACCTTAACAAGCTCCAGCTGTTTTTATTCTCAGAAGGTTTACTCCCTGATATACAGCTGCCTACCCACTTCTTAAGTGCAGGTCATAAATGAGCTTTTTTCTCTGTTCCCTCACCACAATCCAGATTCTTTTGGGGAGTTACCAGTACAGTAACCATACCAGGAAGTACTTAATTTATTAAGCTACTGCTTTTCTTATCTCAGTGGAGATATTTACAGATAAACAGCTACCTACGCAGCATGTCCATGTCGTTCCTATATGAGCTTTTATCTCTCTCCTCTCACCACAAATTAGATTCTTCTGAGGAGTTCCCAGTACATTATCCTTTCCCTTGTTTAATTACCTTAACAAGCTCCAGCTGTTTTTATTCTCAGAAGGTTTACTCCCTGATATACAGCTGCCTACCCCCTTCGTAAGTGCAGGTCCTAAATGAGCTGTTTTCTCTGTTCCCTCACCACAATCCAGATTCTTTTGGGGAGTTACCAGTACAGTAACCATACCAGGAAGTACTTAATTTATTAAGCTACTGCTTTTCTTAATCTCAGTGGAGATATTTACTGATAAACAGCTACCTACGCAGCATGTTCATGTCGTTCCTAAATGAGCTTTTATCTCTCTCCCCTCAATACAAATCAGATTCTTCTGAGGAGTTCCCAGTACATTGTCCTTTCCCCTGTGTAATTACCTTAACAAGCTCCAGCTGTTTTTATTCTCAGAAGGTTTACTCCCTGATATACAGCTGCCTACCCACTTCTTAAGTGCAGGTCATAAATGAGCTTTTTTCTCTGTTCCCTCACTACAAATCAGATTCTTTTGGGGAGTTACCAGTACAGTATCCATAGCAGGAAGTACTTAATTTATTAAGCTACTGCTTTTCTTAATCTCAGTGGAGATATTTACTGATAAACAGCTACCTACGCAGCATGTTCATGTCGTTCCTAAATGAGCTTTTATCTCTCTCCCCTCACGACAAATCAGATTCTTCTGAGGAGTTCCCAGTACATTATCCTTTCCCCTGTGTAATTACCTTAACAAGCTCCAGCTGTTTTTATTCTCAGAATGTTTACTCCCTGATATACAGCTGCCTACCCCCTTCGTAAGTGCAGGTCTTAAATGAGCTTTTTTCTCTGTTACCTCAGCACAATCCAAATTCTTTTGGGGAGTTACCAGTACAGTAACCATACCAGGAAGTACTTAATTTATTAAGATACTGCTTTTCTTAATCTCAGTGGAGATATTTACTGATAAACAGATACCTACGCAGCATGTTCATGTCGTTCCTAAATGAGCTTTTATCTCTCTCCCCTCACCACAAACAAGATTCTTGTGAGGAGTTCCCAGTACATTATCCTTTCCCCTGTGTAATTACCTTAACAAGCTCAGCTGTTTTTATTCTCAGAAGGTTTACTCCCTGATATACAGCCTGCCTACCCCTTCGTAAGTGCAGGTCCTAAATGAGCTTTTTTCTCTGTTCCCTCACCACAATCCAGATTCTTTTGGGGAGTTACCAGTACAGTATCCATAGCAGGAAGTACTTAATTTATTAAGCTACTGCTTTTCTTAATCTCAGTGGAGATATTTACTGATAAACAGCTACCTACGTAGCATGTTCATGTCGTTCCAAAATGAGCTTTTTTTTTTTCTCAAATTTTTATTATCAAACTGATGTACAGAGAGATTACAGTATCATAAGTTGGCCATTGGATATATTTCTTGTACTGTTTGTTGCCTTGTCCCTCATGTTCCCCTCCCTACCCCCCTTTCCCTCCCCCCCCCAGGTGTTCAGTTCACTTACACCAAACAGTTTTGCAAGTATGCTTTTGTAGTTATTTCTCTTTTTTACCCTGTGTCTCTCGAATTTGGTATTCCCTTTGAATTTCCTACTTCCAATACCAGTAAACACGGTTTCCAATATACTCAGATAAGTTTACAGAGATAGTGTAGGTACAAACATAGGAAGGAGATAAAGACATCATCAATAATAGAAACTACACATACACATAGGACATTGAAAGTAGTTATAACTGTGATATATCACTTGTTTCCATATCATGGAGTTCATTTCACTTAGCATCATCTTATGTGTTTCTAAGGGTATAGCTACTGGGCCTTGTGATGATCTGCTCTGGCTTGCCTAAACCTGTACTAATTATTCCCAATAAGGGAGGCCATAGAGTCCATGTTTCTTTGGGTCTGGCTCACTTCACTTAGTATAACTTTTTCCAAGTCCTTCCATTTCCTTACAAATGGAACAATGTCATTCTTTCTGATAGAGGCATAAAATTCCATTGTGTAAATGTACCACATTTTCCTGATCCATTCATCTATGGAGGGGGCATCTGGGTTGGTTCCAGCTTCTCGCTATGACAAATTGTGCTGCGATTGAACATTGTTGTGCTGGTGGCATTACTGTGATTTTGTTTGTGGTCTTTTGGATAGATACCCAACAGTGGGGCTGCTGGGTCAACAGACAAAGGCTAAATGAGCTTTTATCTCTCTCCCCTCACCACAAATCAGATTCTTGTGAGGAGTTCCCAGTACATTATCCTTTCCCCTGTGTAATTACCTTAACAAGCTCCAGCTGTTTTTATTCTCAGAAGGTTTACCTCCCTGATATACAGCTGCCTACCCCCTTCGTAAGTGCAGGTCCTAAATGAGCTTTTTTCTCTGTTCCCTCAGCACAATCCAGATTCTTTTGGGGAGTTACCAGTACAGTAACAATACCAGGAAGTACTTAATTTATTAAGCTACTGCTTTTCTTAATCTCAGTGGAGATATTTACTGATAAACAGCTACCTATGCAGCATGTTCATGTCGTTCCTAAATGAGCTTTTATCTCTCTCCACTCACCACAAATCAGATTCTTCTGAGGAGTTCCCAGTACATTATCCTTTCCCCTGTGTAATTACCTTAACAAACTCCAGCTGTTTTTATTCTCAGAAGGTTTACTCCCTGATATACAGCTGCCTACCCCCTTCGTAAGTGCAGGTCCTAAATGAGCTTTTTTCTCTGTTGCCTCAGCAGAATCCAGCTTCTTTTGGGGAGTTACCAGTACAGTAACCATACCAGGAAGTACTTAATTTATTAAGCTACTGCTTTTCTTAATCTCAGTGGAGATATTTACTGATAAACAGCTACCTACGCAGCATGTTCATGTCGTTCCTAAATGAGCTTTTATCTCTCTCCCCTCACCACAAATCAGATTCTTCTGAGGAGTTCCAGTACATTATCCTTTCCCCTGTGTAATTACCTTAACAAGCTCCAGCTGTTTTTATTCTCAGAAGGTTTACTCCCTGATATACAGCTGCCTACCCCTTCGTAAGTGCAGGTCCTAAATGAGCTTTTTTCTCTGTTCCCTCACCACAATCCAGATTCTTTTGGGGAGTTACCAGTACAGTAAACATACCAGGAAGTACTTAATTTATTAAGCTACTGCTTTTCTTAATCTCAGTGGAGATATTTACTGATAAACAGCTACCTACGCAGCATGTTCATGTCGTTCCTAAATGAGATTTTATCTCTCTCCTCTCACCACAAGTCAGATTCTTCTGAGGAGTTCCAGGAACATTATCCTTTCCCCTGTGTAATTACCTTAACAAGCTCCAGCTGTTTTTATTCTCAGAAGGTTTACTCCCTGATATACAGCTGCCTACCCCCTTCGTAAGTGCAGGTCCTTAATTAGCTTTTTTCTCTGTTCGCTCACCACAATCCAGAGTCTTTTGGGGAGTTACCAGTACAGTAACCATACCAGGAAGTACTTAATTATTAAGCTACTGCTTTACTTAATCTCAGTGGAGATATTTACTGATAAACAGCTACCTACGCAGCATGTTCATGTCGTTCCTAAATGAGCTTTTATCTCTCTCCCCTCACCACAAATCAGATTCTTCTGAGGAGTTCCCAGTACATTACCCTTTCCCCTGTGTAATTACCTTAACAAGCTCCAGCTGCTTTTATTCTCAGAAGGTTTACTCCCTGATATACAGCTGACTACCCCCTTCGTAAGTGCAGGTCCTAAATGAGCTTTTTTCTCTGTTCCCTCACCACAATCCAGATTGTTTTGGGGAGTTACCAGTACAGTATCCATAGCAGGAAGTACTTAATTTATTAAGCTACTGCTTTTCTTAATCTCAGTGGAGATATTTACTGATAAACAGCTACGTATGCAGCATGTTTCATGTCGTTCCTAAATGAGCTTTTATCTCTCTCCCCTCACCACAAATCAGATTCTTCTGAGGAGTTCCCAGTACATTATCCTTTCCTCTGTGTAATTACCTTAACAAGCTCCAGCTGTTTTTATTCTCAGAATCTTTACTCCGTGATATACAACTGCCTACCCCCCTTCGTAAGTGCAGGTCCCTACATGAGCTTTTTTCTCTGTTCCCTCACCACAATCCAGATTCTTTTGGGGAGTTACCAGTACAGTAACCATACCAGGAAGTACTTAATTTATTAAGCTACTGCTTTTCTTGATCTCAGTGGAGATATTTACTGATAAACAGCTACCTACACAGCATGTTCATGTCGTTCCTAAATGAGCTTTTATGTCTCTCCCCTCACCACAAATCAGATTCTTCTGAGGAGTTCCCACTACATTATCCTTTCCCCTGTGTAATTACCTTAACAAGCTCCAGCTGTTTTTATTCTCAGAAGGTTTACTCCCTGATATACAGCTGCCTACCCCCTTCGTAAGTGCAGGTCCTTAATGAGCTTTTTTCTCTGTTCCCTCACCACAATCCAGATTCTTTTGGGGAGTTACCGGTACAGTAACCATACCAGGAAGTACTTAATTTATTAAGCTACTGCTTTTCTTAATCTCAGTGGAGATATTTACTGATAAACAGCTACCTATGCAGCATGTTCATGTCGTTCCTAAATGAGCTTTTATCTCTCTCCCCTCACCACAAATCAGATTCTTCTGATGAGTTCCCAGTACATTATCCTTTCCCCTGTGGAATTACCTAACAATCTCCAGCTGTTTTTATTCTCAGATGGTTTACTCCCTGATATACAGCTGCCTACCCCATTCGTAAGTGCAGGTCCTAAATGAGCTTTTTCTCTGTTCCCTCACCACAATCCAGATTCTTTTGGGGAGTTACCAGTACAGTAACCATACCAGGAAGTACTTAATTTATTAAGCTACTGCTTTTCTTAATCTCATTGGAGATATTTACTGATAAACAGCTACCTACGCAACTGTTCATGTCGTTCCTAAATGAGCTTTTATCTCTCTCCCCTCACCACGAATCAGATTCTTCTGAGGAGTTCCCAGTACATTATCCTTTCCCCTGTGTAATTACCTTAACAAGCTCCAGCTGTTTTTATTCTCAGATTGTTTACTCCCTGATATACAGCTGCCTACCCCTTCGTAAGTGCAGGTCATAAATGAGCTTTTTTCTCTGTTCCCTCACCACAATCCAGATTCTTTTGGGGAGTTACCAGTACAGTAACCATACCAGGAAGTACTTAATTTATTAAGCTACTGCTTTTCTTAATCTCAGTGGAGATATTTACTGATAAACAGCTACCTACGCAGCATGTTCATGTCGTTCCTAAATGAGCTTTTATCTCTCTCCCCTCACCACAAATCAGATTCTTCTGAGGAGTTCCCAGTACATTATCCTTTCCCCTGTGTAATTACCTTAACAAGCTCCAGCTGTTTTTATTCTCAGAAGGTTTACTCCCTGATATACAGCTGCCTACCCCCTTCGTAAGTGCAGGTCCTAAATGAGCTTTTTCTCTGTTCCCTCACCACAATCCAGATTCTTTTGCGGAGTTACCAGTACAGTAACCATACCAGCAAGTACTTAATTTATTAAGCTACTGCTTTTCTTAATCTCAGTGGAGATATTACTGATAAACAGCTACCTACGCAGCATGTTCATGTCGTTCCTAAATGAGCTTTTATCTCTCTCCCCTAACAACAAGACAGATTCTTCTGAGGAGTTCCCAGTACATTATCCGTTCCCTGTGTAATTACCTTAACAAGCTCCAGCTGTTTTTATTCTCAGAAGGTTTACTCCCTGATATACAGCTGCCTACCCCCTTCGTAAGTGCAGGTCCTAAATGAGCTTTTTTCTCTGTTCCCTCACCACAATCCAGATTCTTTTGGGGAGTTACCAGTACAGTCACCATACCAGGAAGTACTTAATTTATTAAGCTACTGCTTTTCTTAATCTCAGTGGAGATATTTACTTATAAACAGCTACCTACGCAGCATGTTAATGTCGTTCCTAAAAGAGCTTTTATCTCTCTCCCCTCACCACAAATCAGATTCTTCTGAGGAGTTCCCAGTACATTATTCTTTCCCCTGTGTAATTAACTTAACAAGCTCCAGCTGTTTTTATTCTCAGAAGGTTTACTCCCTGATATACAGCTGCCTACCCCCTTCGTAAGTGCAGGTCCTAAATGAGCTTTTTTCTCTGTTCCCTCACCACAATCCAGAATCATTTGCGGAGTTACCAGTACAGTAACCATACCAGGAAGTACTTAATTTATTAAGCTACTGCTTTTCTTAATCTCAGTGGAGATATTTACTGATAAACAGCTACCTACGCAGCATGTTCATGTCGTTCCTAAATGAGCTTTTATCTCTCTCCCCTCACCACAAAATCAGATTCTTCTGAGGAATTCCCAATACATTATCCTTTCCCCTGTGTAATTACCTTAACAAGCTCCAGCTGTATTTATTCTCAGAAGGTTACTCCCTGATATACAGCTGCCTACCCCCTTCGTAATGCAGGTCCTAAATGAGCTTTTTTCTCTGTTCCCTCACCACAATCCAGATTCTTTTGGGGAGTTACCAGTACAGTAACCATACCAGGAAGTACTTAATTTATTAAGCTACTGCTTTTCTTAATCTCAGTGGAGATATTTACTGATAAACAGCTACCTACGCAGCATGTTCATGTCGTTCCTAAATGAGCTTTATGTCTCTCCCCTCACCACAAATCAGATTCTTCTGAGGAGTTCCCAGTACATTATCCTTTCCCCTGTGTAATTACCTTAACAAGCTCCAGCTGTTTTTATTCTCAGAAGTTTTAATCCCTGATATACAGCTGCCTACCCCCTTCGTAAGTGCAGGTCCTAAATGAGCTTTTTTCTCTGTTCCCTCACGACAATCCAGATTCTTTTGGGGAGTTACCAGTACAGTAACCATACCAGGAAGTACTTAATTTATTAAGCTACTGCTTTTCTTAATCTCAGTGAGATATTTACTGATAAACAGCTACCTACGCAGCATGTTCATGTCGTTCCTAAATGAGCTTTTATCTCTCTCCCCTCACCACAAATCAGATTCTTCTGAGGAGTTCCCAGTACATTATCCTTTCCCCTGTGTAATTACTTAACAAGCTCCAGCTTTTTTTATTCTCAGAAGGTTTACTCCCTGATATACAGCTGCCTACCCCTTTCGTAAGTGCTGGTCCTAAATGAGCTTTTTTCTCTGTTCCCTCACCACAATCCAGATTCTTTTGGGGAGTTACCAGTACAGTAACCATACCAGGAAGTACTTAATTTATTAAGCTACTGCTTTTCTTAATCTCAGTGGAGATATTTACTGATAAACAGCTACCTACGCAGCAGTTCATGTCGTTCCTAAATGAGCTTTTATCTCTCTCCCCTCACCACAAATCAGATTCTTCTGAGGAGTTCCCACTACATTATCCGTTCCCTGTGTAATTACCTTAACAAGCTCCAGCTGTTTTTATTCTCAGAAGGTTTACTCCCTGATATACAGCTGCCTACCCCCTTCGTAAGTGCAGGTCTTAAATGAGCTTTTTTCTCTGTTCCCTCACCACAATCCAGATTCTTTTGTGGAGTTACC
>NW_025961729.1:0-29258 GCF_023159225.1 Perognathus longimembris pacificus | reverse complement strand
AGAATCTGGATTGTGGTGAGGGAACAGAGAAAAAAGCTCATTTAGGAACTGCACTTACGAAAGGGGTAGGCAGCTGTATATCAGGGAGTAAACCTTCTGAGAATGAAAGCAGCTGGAGCCTGTTAAGGTAATTACACAGCGGAAAGGATAATGTACTGGGAACTCCTCAGAAGAATCTGTTTTTTGGTGAGGGGAGAGAGATTAAAGCTCATTTAGGAACGACATGAACATGCTGCGTAGGTAGCTGTTTATCAGTAAATATCTCCACTGAGATTAAGAAAAGCAGTAGCTTAATAAATTAAGTACTTCCGGGTATGGTTACTGTACTGGTAACTCCCCAAAAGAATCTAGATTGTGTTGAGGGAACAGAGAAAAAAGCTCATTTAGGACCTGCACTTACAAAGGGGGTAGGCAGCTGTATTAGCTTAATAAATTAAGTACTTCCTGGTATGGTTACTGTACTGGTAACTCCCCAAAAGAATCTGGATTGTGGTGAGGGAACAGAGAAAAAAGTTCATAAAGGACATGCACTTACGAAGGGGGTAGGCAGCTGTATATCAGGGAGTATCCCTTCTGAGAATAAAAACAGCTGGAGCTTGTTAAGGTAATTACACAGGGGAAAGGATAATGTACTGGGAACTCCTCAGAAGAATCTGGTTTGTGGTGAGGGGAGAGAGATAATAGCTCATTTAGGAACGACATGAACATGCTGCGTAGGTAGCTGTTTATCAGTAAATATCTCCACTGAGATTAAGAAAAGCAGTAGCTTAATAAATTAAGTACTTCCTGGTATGGTTACGGTACTGGTAAATCCCCAATAGAATCTGGATTGTGGTGAGGGAACAGAGAAAAAAGCTCATTTAAGACCTGGACTTACGAAGGGGGTAGGCAGCTGTATATCAGGGAGTAAACCATCTGAGAATAAAAACAGCTGGAGCTTGTTAAGGTAATTACACGGGGGAAAGGATAAGGTACTGGGAACTCCTCAGAAGAATCTGATTAGTGGTGAGGGGAGAGAGATAAAAGCTCATTTAGGAGCGAGATGAACATGCTGCATAGGTAGCTGTTTATCAGTAAATATCTCCACTGAGATTAAGAAAAGCAGTAGCTTAATAAATTAAGTACTTCCTGGTATGGTTACTGTACTGGTAACTCTCCAAAAGAATCTGGATTGTGGTGAGGGAGCAGAGAAAAAAGCTCATTTAGGACCTGCACTTACGAAGGGGGTAGGCAGCTGTATTAGTTAATAAATTAAGTACTTCCTGGTATGGTTACTGCACTGGTAACTAACCAAAAGAATCTGGATTGTGGTGAGGGAACAGAGAACAAAGCTCATTTAGGACCTGCACTTACGAAGGGGGTAGGGAGCTGTGTATCCTGGAGTCTCCCTTCTGAGAATAAAAACAGCTGTGGATTGTTAAGGTAATTACACAGGGGAAAGGATAATGTACTGGGAACTCCTCAGAAGAATCTGATTTGTGGTGAGGGGAGAGAGATAAAAGCTCATTTAGGAACGACATGAAAATGCTGCATAGGTAGCTGTTTATCAGTAAATATCTCCACTGAGATTAAGAAAGGCAGTAGCTTAATACATTAAGTACTTCCTGGTATGGTTACTGTACTGGTAACTCCCCAAAAGAATCTGGATTGTGGTGAAGGAACAGAGAAAAAAGCTCATTTAGGACCTGCATTTACGAAGGGGGTAGGCAGCTGTATATCAGGGAGTAAACCTTCTGAGAATAAAAACAGCTGGAGCTTGTTAAGGTAATTACACAGGGGAAAGGGTAATGTACTGGGAACTCCTCAGAAGAATCTGATTTGTGGTGAGGGGAGAGAGATAAAAGCTCATTTAGGAAGGACATGAACATGCTGCGTAGGTAGCTGTTTATCAGTAAATATCTCCACTGAGATTAAGAAAAGCAGTAGCTTAATAAATTAAGTACTTCCTGGTATGGTTACTGTACTGGTAACTCCTCAATAGAATCTGTATTGTGGTGAGGGAACAGAGAAAAAAGCTCATTTAGGACCTGCACTTACGAAGGGGGTAGGCAGCTGTATATCAGGGAGTATCCCTTCTGAGGATAAAAAAAAACTGGAGCTTGTCAAGGTAATTACACAGGGGAAAGGATAATGTACTGGGAACTCCTCAGAAGTATCTGATTTGTGGTGAGGGGAGTGAGATAAAAGCTCATTTAGGAACGACATGAACGTGCTGCGTAGGTAGCTGTTTATCAGTAAATATCTCCACTGAGATTAAGAAAAGCAGTAGCTTAATAAATTAAGTACTTCCTGGTATGGTTACTGTACTGGTGGCTCTCCAAAACAATCTGGATTGTGGTGAGGGAACAGAGAAAAAAGCTCATTTAGGACCTGCACTTACGAAAGGGGTAGGCAGCTTTATATCAGGGAGTATCCCTTCTGAGAATAAAAACAGCTGGAGCTTGTTAAGGTAATTACACAGGGGAAAGGATAAGGTACTGGGAACTCCTCAGAAGAATCTGATTTGTGGTGAGGGGAGAGAGATAAAAGCTCATTTAGGAGCGAGATGAACATGCTGCATAGGTAGCTGTTTATCAGTAAATATCTCCACTGAGATTAAGAAAAGCAGTAGCTTAATAAATTAAGTACTTCCTGGTATGGTTACTGTACTGGTAACTCTCCAAAAGAATCTGGATTGTGGTGAGGGAGCAGAGAAAAAAGCTCATTTAGGACCTGCACTTACGAAGGGGGTAGGCAGCTGTATTAGTTTAATAAATTAAGTACTTCCTGGTATGGTTACTGCACTGGTAACTAACCAAAAGAATCTGGATTGTGGTGAGGGAACAGAGAACAAAGCTCATTTAGGACCTGCACTTACGAAGGGGGTAGGGAGCTGCGTATCCTGGAGTCTCCCTTCTGAGAATAAAAACAGCTGTGGATTGTTAAGGTAATTACACAGGGGAAAGGATAATGTACTGGGAACTCCTCAGAAGAATCTGATTTGTGGTGAGGGGAGAGAGATAAAAGCTCATTTAGGAACGACATGAAAATGCTGCATAGGTAGCTGTTTATCAGTAAATATCTCCACTGAGATTAAGAAAAGCAGTAGCTTAATACATTAAGTACTTCCTGGTATGGTTACTGTACTGGTAACTCCCCAAAAGAATCTGGATTGTGGTGAAGGAACAGAGAAAAAAGCTCATTTAGGACCTGCACTTAAGAAGGGGGTAGGCAGCTGTATTAGCATAATAAATTAAGTACTTCCTGGTATGGTTACTGTACTGGTAAATCCCCAAAAGAATCTGGATTGTGGTGAGGGAACAGAGAAAAAGCTCATTTAAGACCTGCACTTACGAAGGGGTTAGGCAGCTGTATATCAGGGAGTATCCCTTCTGAGAATAAAAACAGCTGGAGCTTGTTAAGGTAATTGCACAGGGGAAAGGATAATCTACTGTGAACTCCTCAGAAGAATCTGACTTGTGGTGAGGGGAGAGAGATAAAAGCTCATTTAGGAAAGACATGAAAATGCTGCATAGGTAGCTGTTTATCAGTAAATATCTCCACTGAGATTAAGAAAACCAGTAGCTTAATAAATTAAGTACTTCCTGGTATGGGTACTGTACTGGTAACTCCCCAAAAGAATCTGGATTGTGGTGAGGGAACAGAGAAAAAGGCTCATTTAGGACCTGCACCTACGAAGGGGGTAGGCAGCTGTATATCAGGGAGTATCCCTTCTGAGAATTAAAACAGCTGGAGCTTGTTAAGGTAATTACACAGGGGAAAGGATAATGTACTGGGAACTCCTCAGAAGAATCTGATTTGTGGTGAGGGGAGAGAGATAAAAGCTCATTTATGAACGACATGAACACGCTGCGTAGGTAGCTGTTTATCAGTAAATATCTCCACTGAGATTAAGAAAAGCAGTAGCTTAATAAATTAAGTAGTTCCTGGTATGGTTACTGTACTGGTAACTCCCCAAAAGAATCTGGATTGTGGTGAGGGAACAGAGAAAAAAGCTCAATTAGGACCTGCACTTACGAAGGGGGTAGGCAGCTGTATATCAGGGAGTATTCCTTCTGAGAATAAAAACAGCTGGAGTTTGTAAGGTAATTACACAGGGGAAAGGATAATGTACTGGGAACTCCTAAGAAGAATGTGATTTGTGTTGAGGGGAGAGAGATAAAAGCTCATTTAAGAACGACATGAACATGCTGCGTAGGTACCTGTTTATCAGTAAATATCTCCACTGAGATTAAGAAAAGCAGTAGCTTAATAAATTAAGTACTTCCTGGTATGGTTACTGTACTGGTAACTCCCCAAAATAATCTGGATTGTGGTGAGGGAACAGAGAAAAAAGCTCATTTAGGACCTGCACTTACGAAGGGGGTAGGCAGCTGTATATCAGGGAGTAAACCTTCTGAGAATAAAAACAGCTGGAGCTTGTTAAGGTAATTACACAGGGGAAAGGATAATGTACTGGGAACTCCTCAGAAGAATCTGATTTGTGGTGAGGGGAGAGAGATAAAAGCTCATTTAGGAACGACATGAACATGCTGCGTAGGTAGCTGTTTATCAGTAAATATCTCCACTGAGATTAAGAAAAGCAGTAGCTTAATAAATTAAGTACTTCCTGGTATGGTTACTGTACTGGTAACTCCTCAATAGAATCTGTATTGTGGTGAGGGAACAGAGAAAAAAGCTCATTTAGGACCTGCACTTACGAAGGGGGTAGGCAGCTGTATATCAGGGAGTATCCCTTCTGAGGATAAAAAAAACTGGAGCTTGTCAAGGTAATTACACAGGGGAAAGGATAATGTACTGGGAACTCCTCAGAAGTATCTGATTTGTGGTGAGGGGAGTGAGATAAAAGCTCATTTAGGAACGACATGAACGTGCTGCGTAGGTAGCTGTTTATCAGTAAATATCTCCACTGAGATTAAGAAAAGCAGTAGCTTAATAAATTAAGTACTTCCTGGTATGGTTACTGTACTGGTGGCTCTCCAAAACAATCTGGATTGTGGTGAGGGAACAGAGAAAAAAGCTCATTTAGGACCTGCACTTACGAAAGGGGTAGGCAGCTTTATATCAGGGAGTATCCCTTCTGAGAATAAAAACAGCTGGAGCTTGTTAAGGTAATTACACAGGGGAAAGGATAATGTACTGGGAACTCCTTAGAAGAATCTGATTTGTGAGAAAAGCAGTAGCGAGGATTTCGGCGGAAGACAGCGGAGGAGCGGCTGAGCCCTTCAGAGCTCCCTTCGATATCGTAGTTTTCTCACCTCATAGAAACTGTTTCTCCGAGAAAGACAGCCAAAGTAAGTTCTAACAGTACAGGCATTCTGAACAGGAAGATAAAATCGACTTTGATGGTCTGAAAACACAGTTTTGAGCTCCGTGCGGCGTCCCGCCGCAGCGCCAGCACTGGCTCCAGCACAGTGCCGGCACAGCGCCCGCACTCCGTGCCGCTAAAGTGAGAAATACTCCAGATGGCAGCCGAGCACGGAGGACCTGACATCGCAGAGACAGCGTGAGTACCCCACAAAAAAAAAATTATTCTCGCTTGTGCCCACAGTCCAGCTTCTGGAAGGCACCCCTTTCCCCACCGCCAGAGCAAAGCGCCATCTTTGCCACTGGCATAGGGTCAGACCAGACTGGAACTGAAGCGGGCCTGGGGAAAGCGAGGCCAAAAAAGCCATCTTTGAAAAGGGCAGGAGGGGCGGAATCAGTGAGAACCAGCTCCTCCCAGAAGAACGCCCCCTGCCCTGGCGGGAAGCGAGTCCTGGGATTATCCAGAGATGCCCCGCCCTGCCCGCCGGAACTTCTAAACTTAAAGCAAAAGCTGCGAGCAGCTACCAGGGGCACGGAAACAACAGAAGGAGGAACAAACAGTTCCGGGGACAGCTAAACGGTCCAGTCACAGAGGAAACTAATTCCCAGCCCAAAACGGAGCTGCATTCCATAGCTACCTATGCCAATGTGGCCGCCTCCCTCAGGCAAGCAACTCTTAGTGGAGCAAAACAGGCCAGAGGCTCCACGCTCTGCTGAGTTCACAGTCTAGTCAAGTCCAGGCATCAGAGGCAGCGGCCCCACAGCAGACAGAGAAGCCACAGTTCCTGTGACTGCCCACGTCCCCATCGACAGAGGATGCCCAAGGCCTGCCTGCAAGCTGTGCGAACCTCAGAGACCCACGATTGCACCAACAGGGGAGAAGGTCAGAACAGATCCACACCTTGCCAACTGAAATCAAGTCAAACCAGCCAATCAGGAAAATAGACTGCAGTCCATTGCAGGGAAACCAGAGACTGGTTTCTTTTTCTTTTCAAACATTTTTTTTTAACTTTTCTTTTAAATTTTCTTTTTAATTTTTTCACACCTGAAACATCATTGGCTGTTTTTTTTGTTTTTTTTTTTTGTTTTATTTGTTTGTTTTCCATTTTTACTGGTTTGTTTTATCAAGTTTTTATTTGTGTTTGTTTATTTGCTTGGGTTGTCCCTTTTCTGTTATTTTCCTTTTTATTTACTTATGCTTCCTTGTTAAATAATTTTTCTCTGATTTGTGTATCTGTCTTCCAGTATTTTTACTTCATTTCTCTCGTTGCGTCCTCTTCCTTTAAAAATTACTTTCCTATAAATAACACCTACACCCTTTTCTGCTAACTCTCCAGTGTCTGTCATTTTATCAATGTGCTTTCTACTGATTCTACTCTTCTCCACATTTCCACGTCACTGAAACTAAACCAAAATCACCACCACCCCCCCAATACACTTTACTCTATTCTCTTTACTACCTCCAACTTACCCTCCTGACTTACTGCCTGGACCTCCAGGCTCCATTGACTCCTGGTTATTGGATAGAGGATATCCCAGCTTAATACGAGTGAATCAAAGGGGTTCATAGAGAAAGCCAGTCCTAAAAGAACTTAATATAAAAACAAGAATTGTGTATAAGGTTGTAACAGTAAATAAGTAACTACTGAATACAGGGCCCAGGATCAGATGTTATATTGAAATTGTATTCTTTAGGAACACCAAATCTAACTTTATAGACAGGTATACAAGTTATCTGTATATAATTGTGAAATTGTAAGATTTACACAACAGTGCTTGGTAAGGGCTGCTTTGGGTCTTAAACAGTGCTCACAGGTGCTGGTAGACTGGCATTCCCAATTCCAATGGGCAGAAGAAACACAAGAAAGATGGCAAATAATGAAGTCTTATCCCCCACCCAAAACAAACAGGAAGCAGAGCAGTCAATCAAAAACATAGAAGAAAACCCCCAAAATGCTCTACAAAGTTTACTGATAAATATGATAAATGAAAAGTTTGAATCTCTTCAGTCAATTATGTTAGAGCGTGAGGAGGCAAGGCAAAAATTAATGGAGAATTTCATGGCATCCACAAATAGAAAGATAAGTGAGCTTCAAGAGTCAAATGAAAAGATAGCTACCCAACTTAAAGATTTGAGAGACAACACTCAAAACCAAAGTAATGAAGTTAATGAAGTAAAGAAGTCCATACAGGACCTAAGAAATGACATGGAAATCATCAGGAAAGACCAGTCAGAAGGAAAAGAGATTCGAAATCAAGTAGCTAGCCTACAGTCCCGACTAACTGAAGCAGAGGATCGAATCTCAGGAGCTGAAGATTCCTTAGATTCTATGGAGAAAGATCAAAAAATCAATACAAATCCAGTCCAAGCAACAAAACAGATCGCTACAGGAGATTCAAGACACAATCAGGAAGCCCAATTTAAGGATAATAGGTATTGAGGAAAACTTGGAGAAAGAGGTTAATGGGATAGGCAACCTATTTAACAGAATATTAGCTGAGAACTTCCCAAACATCCAGAAGGAAAGGCCTATACAGATACAAGAAGCATTTAGAACCCCAAATCGACCAGACCAGAATAGGACTTCCCACCGACACATTGTGATCAAAACAGCTTCAGCAGAGTGCAAGGAAAAAATACTCAAAGCTGTTAGGGCAAAGAAAACAATCACATATAAAAGAAAAGCAATCAGAATTACCCCAGACTTCTCAGCAGAGACCATGAAAGCAAGGAGAGCCTGGAATGAAGTATACCAAACTCTAAATAAAAATAACTACCAACCAAGAATTCTGTACCCCGCCAAACCCTCCTTCATAGCCGAAGGTCAAATAAAAGTCTTCCACAATAAGGAAAAACTGAAACAATATATCTCCACCAAACCAGCTTTACACAAAATCCTTAAAGATGTACTATACAGGGAAAATAATCAAGATCCCAACACAGACAGAGAAATGAACCCTAATTAGTAAACACTAGATCAAGAAATGGGAAGACACAGCTTTAAACAAGACAGAGATAATGAAAGGAACAAACGATCACCTCTCAATCCTAACTGTCAACATTAATGGACTTAATTCTCCAATCAAACGACATAGGCTCATAACTTGGATCAAAAATCAAGATCCATCTTTCTGCTGCCTCCAAGAGACACATCTATCCAGCAAAAGTAAACATCTTCTAAAAGTGAAAGGCTGGAAACAAATCTATCAAGCAAATGGCCCCCATAAGCAGGCTGGAGTTGCAATCCTAGTATCAGAAAAAATTGACTTCAAATTAAAAAAGGTAAGAAGAGACAAAGAAGGCTACTACATACTAGTAAAAGGATCTCTCCAACAGGAAGAAATAACCATCCTAAATATCTACACGCCAAATGCAGGAGCACCCAACTTCATCAAACAAACACTACTGGCTCTAAAAACATTCATAGACCCAAACACAATGATAGTGGGGGACTTTAACACTCCACTATCACCTCTAGAAAGATCAACACGCCAAAAACTGAACAAAGAAACCACAGAACTAAACAATTGCATAGACCAACTAGACTTAATCGACATCTACAGAATATTCCACCCAGCAAGGACAGAATACACATTCTTTTCGGCAGCACACGGAACATTCTCCAAAATAGATCACATCTTAGGGCACAAAGAAAATCTGTACAAATTCAGAAGTATCAAAATCATTCCCTGCATTCTTTCAGACCACAATGGAATAAAATTAGAGCTCAACTCATTCAGCCACCACAGAAAATCCCACAATTCATGGAGACTAAAGAACACACTGCTGAACCATCAGTGGATCATTGAAGAAATTAAAACAGAAATTCAAATGTTTATGGACTTCAACCAAGTTGAGGGCACAAAGTACCAGCTCCTTTGGGACACAGCAAAGGCAGTACTCAGAGGAAAATTTATATCTCTGAGTACATACATCAACAAACTGGAGAAACAGCAACTCAGTAATTTAAGGAAGCACCTTAATTTTCTGGAGAGAGAACAGCAAGCCAAACCCCAAGTCAATAGACGAAAGCAAATAATTAAAATCAAATCAGAATTAAATCAATTAGAGACGAAAAAAACCATCGAAAGAATCAACAAAACAAAGAGTTGGTTCTTTGAAAAAATCAACAAGATAGACAGACCCCTGGCAAACCTGACCAAAGAACGAAGGCAGCACAATCAAATAAACAAGATAAGAGATGAAACAGGTAGCATCACCACAGAAATAACCGAAATTCAGAAAATAATAAGGGACTATTTTGCAAACCTTTATGCCAACAAATTCGAGAACTTGGAAGAAATGGATGATTTCCTAGAAAAAATTGATACCCCCAAACTCAACTATGAAGACTTAAACCTTCTAAACAGACCCATATCCAGTATTGAAATAGACACAGCAATAAATGCTCTCCCATCCAAGAAAAGCCCAGGTCCAGATGGATTCACTGCAGAATTCTACAAGGCCTTCAAAACAGAACTCACTCCAATATTTCTCAAACTGTTCAATGAAATTGAAAGAGAACGTTCACTGCCAGACTCATTTTATGAAGCCAGTATAACCCTCATCCCAAAACCAGGCAGAGACTCATCACGGAAAGAGGACTATAGACCAATCTCCCTGATGAACATAGATGCAAAAATTCTCAACAAAATTCTGGCCAATCGACTTCAACAGGTCATCAAAAAAATCATACACCACGATCAAACTGGATTCATCCCAGGGATGCAAAGCTGGTTTAATATACGCAAGTCAATTAATGTAATCCACCACATCAACCGGAGCAAGGTAAAGAACCACATGGTTTTATTGCTGGATGCGGAAAAAGCGTTCGATAAAATCCAGCACCCATTTATGCTAAAAGCCCTGGAAAAACTGGGATTCCAGGGAACATTCCTGAATATAATCAAGGCAGTTTATGACAAACCAACAGCAAGCATAACCCTAAATGGTGAAAAACTAAAGCCATTCCCTTTAAAATCAGGAACAAGGCAGGGATGTCCACTCTCTCTCCTGCTCTTCAACATAGTACTAGAATTCCTAGCCAGAGCAATTAGGCAAGAAGAGAATATAAAGGGGATCCAAATAGGAAAAGATGAAGTTAAACTTTCTCTCTTCGCAGATGACATGATCCTATACCTAAGGAATCCCATAGACTCTACCCCCAAGCTACTAGAGCTGATACAAAACTTTGGCAAAGTTTCAGGATATAAAATAAACCTTCAAAAATCAACGGCCTTTCTCTATGCTAACAACCCGAAGACCGAGGCTGAAGTCAGGAAAGCAACTCCTTTTGCAATAGCCCCCCAAAACATAAAATACCTAGGAATAACCTTAACCAAAGAAGTGAAAGACCTCTTTGAAGAGAACTTTAAAAGCTTGAAAAATGAAATTAAGTCAGAACTAAGAAAATGGAAAAACCTCCCATGCTCCTGGATTGGGAGGATTAATGTAATCAAAATGGCAATATTGCCAAAGGCTATCTACAAATTCAATGCAATACCCATTAATATCCCAACACCATTCTTTAATGAAATAGAGGAAGCAATCCAGAAATTCATATGGAACAATAAAAGACCTAGAATAGCAAAAACACTCCTAAGCAGAAAGAACAGTGCTGGAGGAATTACAATACCCAACTTCAAGCTGTATTATAAAGATATAGTAATAAAAACAGCTTGGTATTGGCACCGGAACAGGCCTGAAGACCAATGGAACAGAATTGAAGACCCAGAATTAAACCCACAGAACTATGCCTACTTAATCTTTGATAAAGGAGCTAAAACAATAGTATGGAAGAAAGATAGCCTCTTTAACAAGTGGTGCTGGCAAAACTGGCTCAACACATGCAACAAACTAAAACTAGATCCTTATATATCACCCTGCACCAAAATCAATTCCAAATGGATTAAAGACCTTGAAATCAAAACAGGCACCCTGAAGACACTAAAGGAAGGAGTAGGAGAAACACTTGGGCTCCTTGGCACAGGACAGAACTTCCTTAACAAAGACCCTGAAAGGCTACAAATCAAAGAAAGGTTGGACAAATGGGACTGCATCAAACTCCAGAGCTTCTGCACGGCAAAGGACATAGCTCTCAAGATAAACAGAAAGCCCACAGACTGGGAGAAGATCTTTACCGGACATTCAACAGACAAAGGCCTCATCTCTAAAATATATGCAGAACTAAAAAAATTACCTTCTTCCAAAACAAAACTGCAAAGAACCAATAGCCCCCTCATCAAGTGGGCTAAAGACTTACAAAGAAACTTCTCTGATGAGGAAATGAGAATGGCCAATAGTCATATGAAAAATTGCACTACATCACTGGCCATAAAGGAAATGCAAATCAAAACAACATTGAGATTCCATCTCACCAGAGCAAGAATGTCATATATCAAGAAAACTAATAATAACAATTGTTGGAGGGGATGTGGCCAAAAGGGAACCCTACTACATTGTTGGTGGGAATGTAAACTGGTTCAGCCACTCTGGCAAGCAGTATGGAGATTCCTCAGAAGGCTCAATATAGAACTCCCCTATGACCCAGCAGCCCCACTGTTGGGTATCTATCCAAAATCCCACAAACAAAATCACAGTAATGCCACCAGCACAACAATGTTCATCGCAGCACAGTTTGTCATAGCGAGAAGCTGGAACCAACCCAGATGCCCCTCCATAGATGAATGGATCAGGAAAATGTGGTACATTTACACAATGGAATTTTATGCCTCTATCAGAAAGAATGACATTGTTCCATTTGTAAGGAAATGGAAGGACTTTGAAAAAGTTATACTAAGTGAAGTGAGCCAGACCCAAATAAACATGGACTCTATGGCCTCCCTTATGGGGAATAATTAGTACAGGTTTAGGAAAGCCATAGCAGAGCCTCACAAGGCCCAATAGCTAGAAACACATAAGATGATGCTAATAAAAATGAACTCCATGTTATGGAAACAAGTGATATATCACAGTTGTAACTACTTTCAACGTCCTATGTGTAGGTGTAGTTTCTATTATTGATAATGTTTTGTATCACCTTCCGATGTTTGTACCTACACTATTTCTGTAATCCTATCTGAGTATATTGGAAACCGTGTTTACTGGTATTGGAAGTAGGAAATTCAAAGGGAATACCAAATTCGAGAGACACAGGGTAAAAAAAGAGAAATAACTACAAAAGCAATACTTGCAAAAATGTTTGGTGTAAGTGAACTGAACACCTGGGGGAGGGAGGGAAACGGGGGGAGGGAAGGAGGCATGAGGGACAAGGCAACAAACAGTACAAGAAATGTATCCAATGCCCAAAGTACGATACTGTAAACTCTCTGTACGTCAGTTTGATAATAAAAATTTGAAAAAAAAAAGAATCCGATTTGTGGTGAGGGGAGAGAGGTAAAAGCTCATTTAGGAACGACATGAATATGCTGCGTAGGTAGCTGTTTATCAGTAAATATCTCCACTGAGATTAATAAAAGCAGTAGCTTAATAAATTAAGTACTTCCTGGTATGGTTACTGTACTGGTAACTCACCAAAAGAATCTGGATTGTGGTGAGGGAACAGAGAAAAAAGCTCATTTAGGACCTGCACTTACGAAGGGGGTAGGCAGCTGTATATCAGGGAGTAAACCTTCTGAGAATAAAAACAGCTGGAGCTTGTTAAGGTAATTACACAGAGGAAAGGATAATGTACTGGGAACTTCTCAGAAGAATCTGATTTGTAGTGAGGGGAGAGATATAAAAGATCATTTAGGAACGACATGAACATGCTGCGTAGGTAGCTGTTTATCAGTAAATATCTCCACTGAGATTAATAAAAGCAGTAGCTTAATAAATTAAGTACTTCCTGGTATGGTTACTGTACTGGTAACTCCCCAAAAGAATCTGGATTGTGGTGAGGGAACAGAGAAAAAAGCTCATTTAGGACCTGCACTTACGAAGGGGGTCGGCAGCTGTATATCAGGGAGTAAACCTTCTGAGAATAAAAACAGCTGGAGCTTTTTAAGGTAATTACACTGAGGAAAGGATAATGTACTGGGAACTCCTCAGAAGAATCTGATTTGTGGTGAGGGGAGAGATATAAAAGATCATTTAGGAACGACATGAACATGCTGCGTAGGTAGCTGTTTATCAGTAAATATCTCCACTGAGATTAAGAAAAGCAGTAGCTTAATAAATTAAGTACTTCCTGGTAAGGTTACTGTACTGGTAACTCCCCAAAAGAATCTGGATTGTGGTGAGGAAACAGAGAAAAAAGCGCATTTAAGACCTGCACTTACGAAGGGGTTAGGCAGCTGTATATCAGGGAGTATCCCTCCTGAGAATAAAAACAGCTGGAGCTCGTTAAGGTAATTACACAGGGCAAAGAATAATGTACTGGGAACTCCTCAGAAGAATCTGATTTGTGGTGAGGGGAGAGAGATAAAAGCTCATTTAGGAACGACATGAACATGCTGCGTAGGTAGCTGTTTATCAGTATATATCTCCACTGAGATTAAGAAAAGCAGTAGCTTAATAAATTAAGTACTTCCTGGTATGGTGACTGTACTGGTAACTCCCCAAAAGAATCAGGATAGTGGTGAGGGAACAGAGAAAAATCTCATTTAGGACCTGCACTTACGAAGGGGGTAGGCAGCTGTACATCAGGGAGTATCCCTTCTGAGAATAAAACAGCTGGAGCTTGTTAAGGTAATTACACATGAGAAAGTATAATGTACTGGGAACTCCTCCGAAAAATCTGATTTGTGGTGAGGGGAGAGAGATAAAAGCTCATTTAGGAACGACATAAACATGCTGCGTAGGTAGCTGTTTATCAGTAAATATCTCCACTGAGATTAAGAAGAGCAGTATCTTAATAAATTAAGTACTTCCTAGTATGGTTACTGTACTGGTAATTCCCCAAAAGAATCTGGATTGTGGTGAGGGAACAGAGAAAAAAGCTCATTTAAGACCTGCACTTACGAAGGGGGTAGGCAGCTGTACATCAGGGAGTATCCCTTCTGAGAATAAAAACAGCTGGAGCTTGTTAAGGTAATTACATAGGGGAAAGGATAATGTACTTTGAACTCCTCCGAAGACTCTAATTTGTGGTGAGGGGAGAGAGATAAAAGCTCATTTAGGAACGACATGAACATGCTGCGTAGGTAGCTCTTTATCAGTAAATATCTCCACTGAGATTAAGAAAAGCAGTAGCTTAATAAATTAAGTACTTCCTGGTATGGTGACTGTACTGGTAACTCCCCAAAAGAATCTGGATTGTGTTGAGGGAACAGAGAAAAAAGCTCATTTAGGTCCAGCACTTACGAAGGGGGTAGGCAGCTGTATATCAGGGAGTATCCCGTCTGAGAAAAAAAACAGCTGCAGCTTCTTAAGGTAATTACACAGGGGAATGGATAATGTACTGGGAACTCCTCAGAAGAATCTGATTTTTGGTGAGGGGAGAGAGATAAAAGTTCATTTAGGAACGACATGAACTTGCTGCGTAGGTAGCTGTTTATCAGTAAATATCTCCACTGAGATTAAGGAAAGAAGTAGCTTAATAAATTAAGTACGTCCTGGAATGGTTACTGTACTGGTAACTCCCGAAAAGAAGCTGGATTGTGTTGAGTGAACAGAGAAAAAAGCTCATTTTGGTCCAGCACTTACAAAGGGGGTAGGCAGCTGTATATAAGGGAGTATCCTTTCTGAGAATAAAAACAGCTGGAGCTTGTTAAGGTATTTACACAGGGGAAAGGATAATGTACTGGAAACTCCACAGAAGAATCTGATTTGTGGTGAGGGGAGAGAGATAAAAGCTCATTTAGGAACGACATGAATATGCTGCGTAGGTAGCTGTTTATCCGTAAATATCTCCACTGAGATTAAGAAAAGAAGTAGCTTAATAAGTTAAGTACTTCCTGGTAAGGTTACTGTACTGGGAACTCCCCAAAAGAATCTGGATTGTGGTGAGGGAACAGAGAAAAAAGCTCATTTAGGAAAAGAATCTGGATTGTGGTGAGGGCACAGAGAAAAAAGCTCATTTAGGAGCTGCATTACGAAGGGGGTAGGCAGCTGTATATCAGGGAGTAAACCTTCTGAGAATAAAAACAACTGGAGCTTGTTAAGGTAATTAGACAGGGGATAGGATAATGTACTGGGAACTCCTCAGAAGAATCTGATTTGTGGTGAGGGGAGAGAGATAAAAGCTCATTTAGGAACGACATGAACATGCTGCGTAGGTAGCTGTTTATCAGTAAATATCTCCACTGAGATTAAGAAAAGCAGTAGCTTAATAAATTAAGTACTTCCTGGTATGGTTTCTGTAGTGGTAACTCCCCAAAAGAATCTGGATTGTGGTGAGGGAACAGAGAAAAAAGCTCATTTACGACCTGCACTTACGAAGGGGGTAGGCAGGTGTATATCAGGGAGTAAACCTTCTGAGAATAAAAACAGCTCGAACTTGTTAAGGTAATTACACAGGGGAAAGGATAATGTACTGGGAACTCCTAAGAAAAATCTGATTTGTGGTGAGGGGAGAGAGATAAAAGCTCATTTATGAACGACCTGAACATGCTGCGTAGGTAGCTGTTTATCAGTAAATATCTCCACTGAGATTAAGAAAAGCAGTAGCTTAATAAATTAAGTGCTTCCTGGTATGTTTACTGTACTGGTAACTACCCCAAAGAATCTGGATTTTGGTGAGGGAACAGAGAAAAAAGCTCATTTAGGACCTGCACTTACGAAGGGGGTAGGCAGCTGTATATCAGGGAGTATCCCTTCTGAGAATAAAAACAGCTGGAGCTTGTTAAGGTAACTACACAGGGGAAAGGATAATGTACTGGGAACTCCTCAGAAGAATCTGATTTGTGGTGAGGCGAGAGAGATAAAAGCTCATTTAGGAACGACATGAATATGCTGCGTAGGTAGCTGTTTATCAGTAAATATCTCCACTGAGATTAAGAAAAGCAGTAGCTTAATAAATTAAGTACTTCCTGGTATGGTTACTGTACTGGTAACTCCCCAAAAGAATCTAGATTGTGGTGAGGGAACAGAGAAAAAAGCTCATTTAGGACCTGCACTTACGAAGGGGGTAGGCAGCTGTATATCAGGGAGTATCCCTTCTGAGAATAAAAAGAGCTGGAGCTTGTTAAGGTAATTACACAGGGGAATGGATAATGTACTTGGAACTCCTCAGAAGAATCTGATGTGTGGTGAGGGGAGAGAGATAAAAGCTCATTTAGGAACGACATGAACATGCTGCATAGGTAGCTGTTTATCAGTAAATATCTCCACTGAGATTAAGAAAAGCAGTAGCTTAATAATTTAAGTACTTCCTGGTATGGTTACTGTACTGGTAACTCCCCAAAAGAATCTGGATTGTGGTGAGGGAACAGAGAAAAAAGCTCATTTAGGAAACGAATCTGCATTGTGGTGAGGGAACAGAGAAAAAAGCTGATTTAGGACCTGTACTTACGAAGGGGGTAGGCAGCTGTATATCAGGGAGTATCCCTTCTGAGAATAAAAACAGCTGGAGCTTGTTAAGGTAATTACACAGGGGAAAGGAAAATGTACTGGGAACTCCTCAGAAGAATCTGATTTGTGGTGAGGGGAGAGAGATAAAAGCTCATTTAGGAACGACATGAACATGCTGCGTAGGTAGCTGTTTATCAGTAAATATCTCCACTGAGATTAAGAAAAGCAGTAGCTTAATAAATTAAGTACTTCCTGGTATGGTTACTGTACTGGTAACTCCCCAAAAGAATCTGGATTGTGGTGAGGGAACAGAGAAAAAAGCTCATTTAGGACCTGCACTTACGAAGGGGGTAGGCAGCTGTATATCAGGGAGTAAACCTTCTGAGAATAAAAACAGCTGGAACTTGTTAAGGTAATTACACAGGGGAAAGGATAATGTACTGGGAACTCCTAAGAAATACCTGATTTGTGGTGAGGGGAGAGAGATAAAAGCTCATTTCGGAACGACATGAACATGCTGCGTATGTAGCTGTTTATCAGTAAATATCTCCACTGAGATTAAGAAAAGCAGTAGCTTAATAAATTAAGTACTTCCGGGTATGGTTACTGTACTGGTAACTCCCCAAAAGAATCTGGATTGTGGTGAGGGAACAGAGAAAAAAGCTCATTTAGGACCTGCACTTACGAAGGGGGTAGGCAGCTGTCTATCAGGGAGTAAACCTTCTGAGAATAAAAACAGCTGGAGCTTGTCAAGGTAATTACACAGGGGAATGGATAATGTACTGGGAACTCCTCAGAAGAATCTGATTTGTGGTGAGGGGAGAGAGATAAAAGCTCATTTAGGAACGACATGAACATGCTGCGTAGGTAGCTATTTATCAGTAAATATCTCCACTGAGATTAAGAAAAGCAGTAGCTTAATAATTTAAGTACTTCCTGGTATGGTTACTGTACTGGTAACTCCCCAAAAGAATCTGGATTGTGGTGAGGGAACAGAGAAAAAAGCTCATTTAGGAAACGAATCTGCATTGTGGTGAGGGAACAGAGAAAAAAGCTTATTTAGGACCTGCACTTACGAAGGGGGTAGGCAGCTGTATATCAGGGAGTAAACCTTCTGAGAATAAAAACAGCTGGAGCTTGTTAAGGTAATTACACGGCGGAAAGGATAATGTACTGGGAACTCCTCAGAAGAATCTGATTTGTGGTGAGGGGAGAGAGATAAAAGCTCATTTAGGAACGCCCTGAACATGCTGTGTAGGTAGCTGTTTATCAGTAAATATCTCCACTGAGATTAAGAAAAGCAGTAGCTTAATAAATTAAGTACTTCCTGGTATGTTTACTGTACTAGTAACTCCCCAAAAGAATCTGGATTGTGGTGAGGGAACAGAGAAAAAAGCTCATTTAGGACCTGCGCTTACGAAGGGGGTAGGCAGCTGTATATCAGGGAGTATCCCTTCTGAGAATAAAAACAGCTGGAGATTGTTAAGGTAATTACACAGGGGAAAGGATAATGTACTGGGAACTCCTCAGAAGAATCTGATTTGTGGTGAGGGGAGAGAGATAAAAGCTCATTTAGGAACGACATGAACATGCTGCGTAGGTAGCTGTTTATCAGTAAATATCTCCACTGAGATTAAGAAAAGCAGTAGCTTAATAATTTAAGTACTTCCTGGTATGGTTACTGTACTGGTAACTCCCCAAAAGAATCTGGAATGTGGTGAGGGAACAGAGAAAAAAACTCATTTAGGAAACGAATCAGGATTGTGGTGAGGGAACAGAGAAAAAAGCTGATTTAGGACCTGCTCTTAAGAAGGGGGTAGGCTGCTATATATCAGGGAGTATCCCTTCTGAGAAGAAAAACAGTTGGAGCTTGTTAAGGTAATTACACAGGGGAAAGGATAATGTACTGGGAACTCCTCAGAAGAATCTGATTTGTGGTGAGGGGAGAGAGACAAAAGCTCATTTAGGAACGACCTGAAAATGCTGCATAGGTAGCTGTTTATCGGTAAATATCTCCACTGAGATTAAGAAAAGCAGTAACTTAATAAATTAAGTACTTCCTGGTATGGTTACTGTACTGGTAACTCCACAAAAGAATCTGGATTGTGGTGAGGGAACAGAGAAAAAAGCTCGTTTAGGACCTGCACTTACGAAGGGGGTAGGCAGCTGTATATCAGGGAGTAAAACTTCTGAGAATAAAAACAGCTGGGTCTTGATAAGGTAATTACACAGGGAAAGTATAATGTACATCGAACTAATCAGAAGAATCTGATTTGTGGTTTGGGGAGAGAGATAAAAGCTCATTTAGGAGCGACATGAACATGCTGCGTAGGTAGCTGTTTATCAGTAAATATCTCCACTGAGATTAAGAAAAGCAGTAGCTTAATAAATTAAGTACTTCCTGGTATGGTTACTGTACTGGTAACTCCCCAAAAGAATCTGGATTGTGGTGAGGGAACAGAGAAAAAAGCTCATTTAGGAAACGAATCAGGATTGTGGTGAGGATACAGAGAAAAAAGCTGATTTAGGACCTGCTCTTAAGAAGGGGGTAGGCTGCTATATATCAGGGAGTATCCCTTCTGAGAAGAAAAACAGCTGGAGCTTGTTAAGGTAATTACACAGGGGAAAGGATAATGTACTGGGAACTCCTCAGAAGAATCTGATTTGTGGTGAGGGGAGAGAGACAAAAGCTCATTTAGGAACGACCTGAAAATGTTGCATAGGTAGCTGTTTATCGGTAAATATCTCCACTGAGATTAAGAAAAGCAGTAACTTAATAAACTAAGTACTTCCTGGTATGGTTACTGTACTGGTAACTCCCCAAAAGAATCTGGATTGTAGTGAGGGAACAGAGAAAAAAGCTCATTTAGGACCTGCACTTACGAAGGGGATAGGCAGCTGTATATCAGGGAGTAAAACTTCTGAGAATAAAAACAGCTGGGTCTTGTTAAGGTAATTACACAGGGAAAGGATAATGTACATCGAACTAATCAGAAGAATCTGATTTGTGGTTTGGGGACAGAGATAAAAGCTCATTTAGGAACGAAATGAACATGCTGCGTAGGTAGCTGTTTATCAGTAAATATCTCCACTGAGATTAAGAAAAGCAGTAGCTTAATAAATTAAGTACTTCCTGGTATGGTTACTGTACTGGTAACTCCCCAAAAGAATCTGGATTGTGGTGAGGGAACAGAGAAAAAAGCTCATTTAGGACCTGCACTTACGAAGGGGGTAGGCAGGTGTATATCAGTTAGTATCCCTTCTGAGAATAAAAACAGCTGGAGCTTGTTAAGGTAATTACACAGGGGAAAGGATAATGTACTGGGAACTCCTCAGAAGAATCTGATTTGTGGTCAGGGGAGAGAGATAAAAGCTCTTTGAGGAACGACATGAACATGCTGCGTAGGTAGCTGTTTATCAGTAAATATCTCCACTGAGATTAAGAAAAGCAGTAGCTTAATAAATTAACTACTTCCTGGTATGGTTACTGTACTGGTAACTCCCCAAAAGAATCTGGATTGTGGTGAGGGTACAGAAAAAAAAGCTCATTTAGGACCGGCACTTACGAAGGTGGTAGGCAGCTGTATATCAGGGAGTATCCCTTCTGAGAATAAAAAGAGCTGGAGCTTGTTAAGGTAATTACACAGGCGAATGGATAATGTACTGGGAACTCCTCAGAAGAATCTGATTTGTGGTGAGGGGAGAGAGATAAAAGCTCATTTAGGAACGAAATGAAAATGCTGCGTATGTAGCTTTTTATCATTAAATATCTCCACTGAGATTAAGAAAAGCAGTAGCTTAATAATTTAAGTACTTCCTGGTATGGATACTGTACTGGTAACTCCCCAAAAGAATCTGGATTGTGGTGAGGGAACAGAGAAAAAAGCTCATTTAGGAAACGAATCTTGATTGTGGTGAGGGAACAGAGAAAAAAGCTGATTTAGGACCTGCACTTACGAAGGGGGTAGGCAGCTGTATATCAGGGAGTATCCCTTCTGAGAATAAAAACAGCTGGAGCTTGTTAAGTTAATTACACAGGGGAAAGGATAATGTACTGGGAACTCCTCAGAAGAATCTGATTTGTGGTGAGGGGAGAGAGATAAAAGCTCATTTAGGAACGACATGAACATGCTGCATAGGTAGCTGTTTATCAGTAAATATCTCCACTGAGATTAAGAAAAGCAGTAGCTTAATAATTTAAGTACTTCCTGGTATGGTTACTGTACTGGTAACTCCCCAAAAGAATCTGGATTGTTGTGAGGGAACAGAGAAAAAAGCTCATTTAGGACCTGCACATACGAAGGGGGTAGGCAGCTGTATATCAGGGAGTAAACCTTCTGAGAATAAAAACAGCTGGAACTTGTTAAGGTAATTACACAGGGGAAAGGATAATGTACTGGGAACTCCTAAGAAATATCTGATTTGTGGTGAGGGGAGAGAGATAAAAGCTCATTTCGGAACGACATGAACATGCTGCGTATGTAGCTTTTTATCATTAAATATCTCCACTGAGATTAAGAAAAGCAGTAGCTTAATAAATTAAGTACTTCCTGGTATGGTTACTGTACTGGTAACTCCCCAAAAGAATCTGGATTGTGGTGAGGGAACAGAGAAAAAAGCTCATTTAGGACCTGCACTTACGAAGGGGGTAGGCAGCTGTCTATCAGGGAGTAAACCTTCTGAGAATAAAAACAGCTGGAGCTTGTTAAGGTAATTACACATGGGAATGGATAATGTACTGGGAACTCCTCAGAAGAATCTGATTTGTGGTGAGGGGAGAGAGATAAAAGCTCATTTAGGAACGACATGAACATGCTGCATAGTTAGCTGTTTATCAGTAAATATCTCCACTGAGATTAAGAAAAGCAGTAGCTTAATAATTTAAGTACTTCCTGGTATGGTTACTGTACTGGTAACTCCCCAAAAGAATCTGGATTGTGGTGAGGGAACAGAGAAAAAAGCTCATTTAGGAAACGAATCTGGATTGAGGTGAGGGAACAGAGAAAAAAGCTGATTTAGGACCTGCACATACGAAGGGGGTAGGCAGCTGTATATCAGGGAGTATCCCTTCTGAGAATAAAAACAGCTGGAGCTTGTTAAGGTAATTACACAGGGGAAAGGATAATGTACTGGGAACTCCTCAGAAGAATCTGATTTGTGGTGAGGGGAGAGAGATAAAAGCTCATTTAGGAACGACATGAACATGCTGCGTAGGTAGCTGTTTATCAGTAAATATCTCCACTGAGATTAAGAAAAGCAGTAGCTTAATAAATTAAGTACTTCCTGGTATGGTTACTGTACTGGTAACTCCCCAAAAGAATCTGGATTGTGGTGAGGGAACAGAGAAAAAAGCTCATTTAGGACCTGCAGTTACGAAGGGGGTAGGCAGCTGTATATCAGGGAGTATCCCTTCTGAGAATAAAAAGAGCTGGAGCTTGTTAAGGTAATTACACAGAGGAATGGATAATGTACTGGGAACTCCTCAGAAGAATCTGATTTGTGGTGAGGGGAGAGAGATAAAAGCTCATTTAGGAACGACATGAACATGCTGCATAGTTAGCTGTTTATCAGTAAATATCTCCACTGAGATTAAGAAAAGCAGTAGCTTAATAATTTAAGTACTTCCTGGTATGGTTACTGTACTGGTAACTCCCCAAAAGAATCTGGATTGTTGTGAGGGAACAGAGAAAAAAGCTCATTTAGGACCTGCACTTACGAAGGGGGTAGGCAGCTGTATATCAGGGAGTAAACCTTCTGAGAATAAAAACAGCTGGAACTTGTTAAGGTAATTACACAGGGGAAAGGATAATGTACTGGGAACTCCTAAGAAATATCTGATTTGTGGTGAGGGGAGAGAGATAAAAGCTCATTTCGGAACGACATGAACATGCTGCGTAGGTAGCTTTTTATCATTAAATATCTCCACTGAGATTAAGAAAAGCAGTAGCTTAATAAATTAAGTACTTCCGGGTATGGTTACTGTACTGGTAACTCCCCAAAAGAATCTGGATTGTGGTGAGGGAACAGAGAAAAAAGCTCATTTAGGACCTGCACTTACGAAGGGGGTAGGCAGCTGTCTATCAGGGAGTAAACCTTCTGCGAATAAAAACAGCTGGAGCTTGTTAAGGTAATTACACATGGGAATGGATAATGTACTGGGAACTCCTCAGAAGAATCTGATTTGTGGTGAGGGGAGAGAGATAAAAGCTCATTTAGGAACGACATGAACATGCTGCGTAGGTAGCTGTTTGTCAGTAAATATCTCCACTGAGATTAAGAAAAGCAGTAGCTTAATAATTTAAGTACTTCCTCGTATGGTTACTGTACTGGTAACTCCCCAAAAGAATCTGGATTGTGGTGAGGGAACAGAGAAAAAAGCTCATTTAGGAAACGAATCTGCATTGTGGTGAGGGAACAGAGAAAAAAGCTGATTTAGGACCTGCACTTAGGAAGGGGGTAGGCAGCTGTATATCAGGGAGTAAACCTTCTGAGAATAAAAACAGCTGGAGCTTGTTAAGGTAATTACACAGGGGAAAGGATAATGTACTGGAAACTCCTCAGAAGAATCCGATTTGTGGTGAGGGGAGAGAGATAAAAGCTCATTTAGGAACGACCTGAACATGCTGTGTAGGTAGCTGTTTATCAGTAAATATCTCCACTGAGATTAAGAAAAGCAGTAGCTTAATAAATTAAGTACTTCCTGGTATGGTTACTGTACAGGTAACTCCCCAAAAGAATCTGGATTGTGGTGAGGGAACAGAGAAAAAAGCTCATTTAGGAGCTGCAGTTACGAAGGGGGTAGGCAGCTGTATATCAGGGAGTATCCCTTCTGAGAATAAAAAGAGCTGGAGCCTGTTAAGGTAATTACACAGGGGAATGGATAATGTACTGGGAACTCCTCAGAAGAATCTGATTTGTGGTGAGGGGAGAGAGATAAAAGCTCATTTAGGAACGACATGAACATGCTGCATAGGTAGCTGTTTATCAGTAAATATCTCCACTGAGATTAAGAAAAGCAGTAGCTTAATAATTTAAGTACTTCCTGGTATGGTTACTGTATTGGTAACTCCCCAAAAGAATCTGGATTGTTGTGAGGGAACAGAGAAAAAAGCTCATTTAGGACCTGCACTTACGAAGGGGGTAGGCAGCTGTATATCAGGGAGTAAACCTTCTGAGAATAAAAACAGCTGGAACTTGTTAAGGTAATTACACAGGGGAAAGGATAATGTACTGGGAACTCCTAAGAAATATCTGATTTGTGGTGAGGGGAGAGAGATAAAAGCTCATTTCGGAACGACATGAACATGCTGCGTATGTAGCTTTTTATCATTAAATATCTCCACTGAGATTAAGAAAAGCAGTAGCTTAATAAATTAAGTACTTCCGGGTATGGTTACTGTACTGGTAACTCCCCAAAAGAATCTGGATTGTGGTGAGGGAACAGAGAAAAAAGCTCATTTAGGACCTGCACTTACGAAGGGGGTAGGCAGCTGTCTATCAGGGAGTAAACCTTCTGCGAATAAAAACAGCTGGAGCTTGTTAAGGTAATTACACATGGGAATGGATAATGTACTGGGAACTCCTCAGAAGAATCTGATTTGTGGTGAGGGGAGAGAGATAAAAGCTCATTTAGGAACGACATGAACATGCTGCGTAGGTAGCTGTTTATCAGTAAATATCTCCACTGAGATTAAGAAAAGCAGTAGCTTAATAATTTAAGTACTTCCTCGTATGGTTACTGTACTGGTAACTCCCCAAAGAATCTGGATTGTGGTGAGGGAACAGAGAAAAAAGCTCATTTAGGAAACGAATCTGCATTGTGGTGAGGGAACAGAGAAAAAAGCTGATTTAGGACCTGCACTTAGGAAGGGGGTAGGCAGCTGTATATCAGGGAGTAAACCTTCTGAGAATAAAAACAGCTGGAGCTTGTTAAGGTAATTACACAGGGGAAATGATAATGTACTGGGAACTCCTCAGAAGAATCCGATTTGTGTGAGGGGAGAGAGATAAAAGCTCATTTAGGAACGACCTGAACATGCTGTGTAGGTAGCTGTTTAATCAGTAAATATCTCCACTGAGATTAAGAAAAGCAGTAGCTAAATAAATTAAGTACTTCCTGGTATGGTTACTGTACTAGTAACTCCCCAAAAGAATCTGGATTGTGGTGAGGGAACAGAGAAAAAAGCTCATTTAGGACCTGCACTTACGAAGGGGGTAGGCAGCTGTATATCAGGGAGTATCCCTTCTGAGAATAAAAACAGCTGGAGCTTGTTAAGGTAATTACACAGGGGAAAGGATAATGTACTGAGAACTCCTCAGAAGAATCTGATTTGTGGTGAGGGGAGAGAGAGACAAAAGCTCATTTAGGAACGACCTGAAAATGCTGCATAGGTAGCTGTTTATCGGTAAATATCTCCACTGAGATTAAGAAAAGCAGTAACTTAATAAATTAAGTACTTCCTGGTATGGTTACTGTAATGGTAACTCCACAAAAGAATCTGGATTGTGGTGAGGGAACAGAGAAAAAAGCTCGTTTAGGACCTGCACTTACGAAGGGGGTAGGCAGCTCTATATCAGGGAGTAAAACTTCTGAGAATAAAAACAGCTGGGTCTTGTTAAGGTAATTACACAGGGAAAGTATAATGTACATCGAACTAATCAGAAGAATCTGATTTGTGGTTTGGGGAGAGAGATAAAAGCTCATTTAGGAACGACATGAACATGCTGCGTAGGTAGCTGTTTATCAGTAAATATCTCCACTGAGATTAAGAAAAAGCAGTAGCTTAATAAATTAAGTACTTCCTGGTATGGTTACTGTACTGGTAACTCCCCAGAAGAATCTGGATTGTGGTGAGGGAACAGAGAAAAAAGCTCATTTAGGACCTGCACTTACGAAGGGGGTAGGCAGCTGTATATCAGGGAGTATCCATTCTGAGAACAAAAAACAGCTGGAGCTTGTTAAGGTAATTACACAGGGGAAAGGATAATGTACGGGGAACTCCTCAGAAGAATCTGATTTATGGTCAGTGGAGAGAGATAAAAGCTCATTGATGAACGACATGAACATGCTGCGTAGGTAGCTGTTTATCAGTAATATCTCCACTGAGATTAAGAAAACAGTAGCTTAATAAATTAAGTACTTCCTGGTATGGTTACTGTACTGGTAACTCCCCAATAGAATCTGGATTGTGGTGAGGGAACAGAGAAAAAAGCTCATTTAGGAAACGAATCTGGATTGTGGTGAGGGAACAGAGAAAAAAGCTGATTTAGGACCTGCACTAACGAAGGGGGTAGGCAGCAGTATATCAGGGAGTATCCCTTCTGAGAATAAAAACAGCTGGAGCTTGTTAAGGTAATTACACAGGGGAAAGGATAATGTACTGGGAACTCCACAGAAGAATCTGATTGTGGTGAGGGGAGAGAGATAAAAGCTCATTTAGGAACGACTTGAACATGCTGCGTAGGTAGCTGTTTATCAGTAAATATCTCCACTGAGATTAAGAAAAGCAGTAGCTTAATAATTTAGTACTTCCTGGTATGGTTACTGTACTGGTAACTCCCCAAAAGAATCTGGATTTGTGGTGAGGGAACAGAGAAAAAAGCTCATTTATGACCTGCACTTACGAAGGGGGTAGGCAGCTGTATATCAGGGAGCAAACCTTCTGAGAATAAAAACAGCTTTAACTTGTTAAGGTAATTACACAGGGAAAGGATAATGTACTGGGAACTCCTAAGAAATATCTGATTTGTGGTGAGGGGAGAGAGATAAAAGCTCATTTCGGAACGACATGAACATGCTGCGTATGTAGCTGTTTATCAGTAAATATCTCCACTGAGATTAAGAAAAGCAGTAGCTTAATAAATTAAGTACTTCCGGGTATGGTTACTGTACTGGTAACTCCCCAAAAGAATCTGGATTGTGGTGAGGGATCAGAGAAAAAAGCTCATTTAGGACCTGCACTTACGAAGGGGGTAGGCAGCTGTCTATCAGGGAGTAAACCTTCTGAGAATAAAAACAGCTGGAGCTTGTTAAGGTAATTACACAGGGGAATGGATAATGTACTGGGAACTCCTCAGAAGAATCTGATTTGTGGTGAGGGGAGAGAGATAAAAGCTCATTTAGGAACGACATGAACATGCTGCGTAGGTAGCTGTTTATCAGTAAATATCTCCACTGAGATTAAGAAAAGCAGTAGCTTAATAATTTAAGTACTTCCTGGTATGGTTACTGTACTGGTAACTCCCCAAAAGAATCTGGATTGTGGTGAGGGAACAGAAAAAAAGCTCATTTAGGAAACGATCTGCATTGTGGTGAGGGAACAGAGAAAAAAGCTGATTTAGGACCTGCACTTACGAAGGGGGTAGGCAGCTGTATATCAGGGAGTAAACCTTCTGAGAATAAAAAAAGCTGGAGCTTGTTAAGGTAAATACACAGGGGAAAGGATAATGTACTGGGAACTCCTCAGAAGAATCTGATTTGTGGTGAGGGGAGAGAGATAAAAGCTCCTTTAGGAACGACATGAACATGCTGCGTAGGTAGCTGTTTATCAGTAAATATCTCCACTGAGATTAAGAAAAGCAGTAGCTTAATAATTAAGTACTTCCAGGTATGGTTACTGTACTAGTAACTCCCTAAAAGAATCTGGATTGTGTTGAGGGAAGAGAGAAAAAAGCTCATTTAGGACCTGCACTTACGAAGGGGGTAGGCAGCTGTATATCAGGGAGTATCCCTTCTGAGAATAAAAACAGCTGGAGATTGTTAAGGTAATTACACAGGGGAAAGGATAATGTACTGGGAACTCCTCAGAAGAATGTGATTTGTGGTGAGGGGAGAGAGATAAAAGCTCATTTATGAACGACATGAACATGCTGCGTAGGTAGCTGTTTATCAGTAAATATCTCCACTGAGATTAAGAAAAGCAGTAGCTTAATAATTTAAGTACTTCCTGGTATGGTTACTGTACTGGTAACTCCCCAAAAGAATCTGGATTGTGGTGAGGAACAGAGAAAAAAGCTCATTTAGGAAACGAATCAGGATTGTGGTGAGGGAGCAGAGAAAAAAGCTGATTTAGGACCTGCTCTTAAGAAGGGGGTAGGCTGCTATATATCAGGGAGTATCCCTTCTGAGAAGAAAAACAGCTGGAGCTTGTTAAGGTAATTACACAGGGGAAAGGATAATGTACTGTGAACTCCTCAGAAGAATCTGATTTGTGGTGAGGGGAGAGAGACAAAAGCTCATTTAGGAACGACCTGAAAATGTTGCATAGGTAGCTGTTTATCGGTAAATATCTCCACTGAGATTAAGAAAAGCAGTAACTTAATAAATTAAGTACTTCCTGGTATGGTTACTGTACTGGTAACTCCCCAAAAGAATCTGGATTGTAGTGACGGAACAGAGAAAAAAGCTCATTTAGGACCTGCACTTACGAAGGGGGTAGGCAGCTGTATATCAGGGAGTAAACCTTCTGAGAATAAAAACAGCTGGGTCTTGTTAAGGTAATTACACAGGGAAAGGATAATGTACATCGAACTAATCAGAAGAATCTGATTTGTGGTTTGGGAGAGAGATAAAAGCTCCTTTAGGAACGACATGAACATGCTGCGTAGGTAGCTGTTTATCAGTAAATATCTCCACTGAGATTAAGAAAAGCAGTAGCTTAATAAATTAAGTACTTCCTGGTATGGTTACTGTACTAGTAACTCCCCAAAAGAATCTGGATTGTGGTGAGGGAACAGAGAAAAAAAGCTCATTTAGGACCTGCACTTACGAAGGGGGTAGGCAGCTGTATATCAGGGGAGTATCCCTTCTGAGAATAAAAACAGCTGGAGCTTGTTAAGGTAATTACACAGGGGAAAGGATAATGTACTGGGAACTCCTCAGAAGAATCTGATTTGTGGTGAGGGGTGAGAGATAAAAGCTCATTTAGGAACGACATGAAAATGCTGCGTTGGTAGCTGTTTATCAGTAAATATCTCCCCTGAGATTAAGAAAAGCAGTAGCTTAATAATTTATGTACTTCCTGGTATGGTTACTGTACTGGTAACTCCCCAAAAGAATCTGGATTGTGGTGAGGGAACAGAGAAAAAAGCTCATTAGGAAACGAATCTGGATTGTGGTGAGGAATAGAGAAAAAAGCTGATTTAGGACCTGCACTTTCGAAGGGGGTAGGCAGCTGTATATCAGGGAGTATCCCATCTGAGAATAAAAACAGCTGGAGCTTGTTAAGGTAATTACACAGGGGAAAGGATAATGTACTGGGAACTCCTCAGAAGAATCTGATTTGTGGTGAGGGGAGAGAGAAAAAAGCTCATTTAGGAACGACCTGAACATGCTGTGTAGGTAGCTGTTTATCAGTAAATATCTCCACTGAGATTAAGAAAAGCAGTAGCTTAATAATTAAGTACTTCCTGGTATGGTTACTGTACTAGTAACTCCCCAAAACAATCTAGATTGTGGTGAGGGAACAGAGAAAAAAGCTCATTTAGGACCTGCACTTAC
>NW_025961728.1:0-37284 GCF_023159225.1 Perognathus longimembris pacificus | reverse complement strand
GGGGTAGGCAGCTGTATATCAGGGAGTAAACCTTCTGAGAATAAAAACAGCTGGAGCTTGTTAAGGTAATTACACAAGGGAAAGGATAATGTACTGGGAACTCCTCAGAAGAATCTGATTTGTGGTGAGGGCAGAGAGATAAAGCTCATTTAGGAACGATATGAACATGCTGCGTAGGTAGCTGTTTATCAGTATATATCTCACTGAGATTAAGAAAAGCAGTAGCTTAATAAATTAAGTACTTCCTGGTATGGTTACTGTACTGGTAACACCCCAAAAGAATCTGGATTGTGGTGAGGGAACTGAAAAAAGGCTCATTTAGGACCTGCACTTACGAAAGGGGTAGGCAGCAGTATATCACGGAGTAAACCTTCTGAGAATAAAAACAGCTGGAGCTTGTTAAGGTAATTACACAGGGGAAAGGATAAGTACTGGGAACTCCTCAGAAGAATCTGATTTGTGGTGAGGGCAGAGAGATAAAAGCTCATTAGGAACGACATGAACATGCAGCGTAGGTAGCTGTTTATCAGTAAATATCTCCACTGAGATTAAGAAAAGCAGTAGCTGAATAAATTAAGTACTTCCTGGTATGGGTACTGTACTGGTAACTCCCCAAAGAATCTGGATTGTGGTGAGGGAACAGAGAAAAAAGCTCATTTAGGACCTGCACTTACGAAGGGGGTAGGCAGCTGTATATCAGGGAGTAAACCTTCTGAGAATAAAAACAGCTGAGCTTGTTAAGGTAATTACACAGGGGAAAGGATAATGTACTGGGAACTCCTCAGAACAATCTGATTTGTGGTGAGGGCAGAGAGATAAAAGCTCATTTTGGAACGACATGAACATGCTGCGTAGGTAGCTGTTTTCAGTAAATATCTCCACTGAGATTAAGAAAAGCAGTAGCTTAATAAATTAAGTACTTCCTGGTATGGGTACTGTACTGGTAACTCCCCAATAGAATCTGGATTGTGGTGAGGGAACAGAGAAAAAAGCTCATTTAGGACCTGCACTTACGAAGGGGGTAGGCAGGCTGTATATCAGGGAGTAAAAACTTCTGAGAATAAAAACAGCTGGAGCTTGTAAGGTAATTACACAGGGGAAAGGATAATGTACTGGGAACTCCTCAGAAGAATCTGATTTGTGGTGAGGGCAGAGAGATAAAAGCTCATTTAGGAACGACATGAACATGCTGCGTAGGTAGCTGTTTATCAGTAAATATCTCCACTGAGATTAAGAAAAGCAGTAGCTTAATAAATTAAGTACATTCCTGGTATGGGTACTGTACTGGTAACTCCCCAAAAGAATCTGGATTGTGGTGAGGGAACAGAGAAAAAAGCTAATTTAGGACCTGCACTTACGAAGGGGGTAGGCAGCTGTATATCAGGGAGTAAACCTTCTGAGAATAAAAACAGCTGGAGCTTGTTAAGGTAATTACACAGGGGAAAGGATAATGTACTGGGAACTCCTCAGAAGAATCTGATTTGTGGTGAGGGCAGAGATAAAAGCTCATTTAGGAACGACATGAACATGCTGCGTAGGTAGCTGTTTATCAGTAAATATCTCCACTGAGATTAAGAAAAGCAGTAGCTTAATAAATTAAGTACTTCCTGGTATGGTACTGTACTGGTAACTCCCAAAGAATCTGGATTGTGGTGAGGGAACAGAGAAAAAGCTGATTTAGGACCTGCACTTACGAAGGGGGTAGGCAGCTGTATATCAGGGAGTAAACCTCTGAGAATAAAAACAGCTGGAGCTTGTTAAGGTAATTTACACAGGGGAAAGGATTATGTACTGGGAAGTCCTCAGAAGAATCTGATTTGTGCTGAGGGCAGAGAGATAAAAGCTCATTAGGAACGATATGAACATGCTGCGTAGGTAGCTGTTTATCAGTAAATATCTCCACTGAGATTAAGAAAAGCAGTAGCTTAATAAATTAAGTACTTCCTGGTTTGGGTACTCTACTGGTAACTCCCCAAAAGAATCTGATTGTGGTGAGGGAACAGAGAAAAAAGCTCATTAAGACCTGCACTTACGAAGGGGGTAGGCAGCTGTAATATCAGGGAGTAAACCTTCTGAGAATAAAAAGAGCTGGAGCTTGTTAAGGTAATTACACAGGGGAAGGATAATGTACTGGGAACTCCTCAGAAGAATCTGATTTGTGGTGAGGGCAGAGAGATAAAAGCTCATTTTGGAACGACTTAACATGTTGCGTAGGTAGCTGTTTATCAGTAAATATCTCCACTGAGATTAAGAAAAGCAGTAGCTTAATAAATTAAGTACTTCCTGGTATGGGTACTTTACTGGTAACTCGCCAAAAGAATCTGGATTGTGGTGAGGGAACAGAGAAAAAAGCTCATTTAGGACCTGCACTTACAAAGGGGGTAGGCAAGCTGTATATCAGGGAGTAAACCTTCTGAGAATAAAAACAGCTGGAGCTTGTTAAGGTAATTACACAAGGGAAAGGATAATGTACTGGGGAACTCCTCAGAAGAATCTGATTTGTGGTGAGGGCAGAGAGATAAAAGCTCATTTAGGAACGATATGAACATGCTGCGTAGGTAGCTGTTTATCAGTATATATCTCCACTGAGATTAAGAAAAGCAGTAGCTTAATAAATTAAGTACTTTCCTGGTATGGTTACTGTACTGGGTAACTCCCCAAAAGAATGTGGATTGTGGTGAGGGAACTGAAAAAAGGCTCATTTAGGACCTGCACTTACGAAGGGGGTAGGCAGCAGTATATCACGGAGTAGACCTTCTGAGAATAAAAACAGCTGGAGCTTGTTAAGGTAATTACACAGGGGAAAAGGATAATGTACTGGGAACTCCTCAGAAGAATCTGATTTGTGGTGAGGGCAGAGAGATAAAAGCTCATTTAGGAATGACATGAACATGCAGCGTAGGTAGCTGTTTATCAGTAAATATCTCCAATGAGATTAAGAAGAGCAGTAGCTGAATAAATTAAGTACTTCCTGGTATGGGTACTGTACTGGTAACTCCCCAAAAGAATCTGGATTGTGGTGAGGGAACAGAGAAAAAAGCTCATTTAGGACCTGCACTTACGAGGGGGTAGGAAGCTGTATATCACGGAGTAAACCTTCTGAGAATAAAAACAGCTGGAGCTTGTTAAGGTATTACACAGGGGAAAGGATCATGTACTGGGAACTCCTCAGAAGAATCTGATTTGTGGTGAGGGCAGAGAGATAAAAGCTCATTAAGAACGACATGAACATGCTGCGTAGGTAGCTGTTATCAGTAAATATCTCCACTGATATTAAGAAAAGCAGTAGCTTAATAAATTAAGTACTTCCTGGTATGGTTACTGTACTGGTAACTCCCCAAAACAGTCTGGATTGTGGGAGGGAACAGAGAAAAAAGCTGATTTAGGACCTGCACTTACGAAGGGGGTAGGCAGCTGTATATCAGGGAGTAAACCTTCTGAGAATAAAGACAGCCAGAGCTTGTTAAGGTAATTACACAGGGGAAAGGGATAATGTACTGGGAACTCCTCAGAAGAATCTGATTTGTGGTGAGGGCAGAGAGATAAAAGCTCATTTAGGAACGACAGGAACATGCTGCGTAGGTAGCTGTTTATCAGTAAATATCTCCACTGAGATTAAGAAAAGCAGTAGCTTAATAAATTAAGTACTTCCTGGTATGGGTTACTGTACTGGTAACTCCCCAAAAGAATCTGGATTGTGGTGAGGGAACAGAGAAAAAAGCTCATTTAGGACCTGCACTTACGAAGGGGGTAGGCAGCTGTATATCAGGGGAGGAAACCATCAGAGATAAAAACAGCTGGAGCTTGTTAAGGTAATTACACAGGGAAAGTTTAATGTACTGGGAACTCCTCAGAAGAATCTGATTTGTGGTGAGGGCAGAGAGATAAAAGCTCATTAGGAACGACATGAACATGCTGCGTAGGTAGCTGTTTAATCAGTAAATTATCTCCACTGAGATTAAGAAAAGCAGTAGCTTAATAAATTAAGTACTTCCTGGTATGGTTACTGTACTGGTAATTCCCCAAAGAATCTGGATTGTCGTGAGGGAACAGAGAAAAAGCTCATTTAGGACCTGCACTTACGAAGGGGGGTAGGCAGCTGTATATCAGGGAGGAAACCTTCTGAGAATAAAAACAGCTGGAGCATGTTAGGTAATTACCACAGGGGAAAGGATTATGTACTGGGAGTCCTCAGAAGAATCTGATTTGTGCTGAGGGCAGAGAGATAAAAGCTCATTTAGGAACGATATGAACATGCTGCGTAGGTAGCTGTTTATCAGTAAATATCTCCACTGAGATTAAGAAAAGCAGTAGCTTAATAAATTAAGTACTTCCTGGTATGGGTACTCTACTGGTAACTCCCCAAAGAATCTGGATGTGGTGAGGGAACAGAGAAAAAAGCTCATTTAGGACCTGCACTTACGAAGGGGGTAGGCAGCAGTATATCACGGAGTAAACCTTCTGAGAATAAAAACAGCTGGAGCTTGTTAAGGTAATTAACAGGGGAAAGGATAATGTACTGGGAACTCCTCAGAAGAATCTGATTTGTGGTGAGGGCAGAGAGATAAAAGCTCATTTAGGACGACATGAACATGCAGCGTAGGTAGCTGTTTTTCAGTAAATATCTCCAATGAGATTAAGAAAAGCAGTAGCTGAATAAATTAAGTACTTCCTGGTATGGGTACTGTACTGGTAACTCCCCAAAAGAATCTGGATTGTGGTGAGGGAACAGAGAAAAAAGCTCATTTAGGACCTGCACTTACGAAGGGGGTAGGAAGCTGTATATCAGGGAGAAACCTTCTGAGAATAAAAACAGCTGGAGCTTGTTAAGGTAATTACACAGGGGAAAGGATCATGTACTGGGAACGCCTCAGAAGAATCTGATTTGTGGTGAGGGCAGAGAGATAAAAGCTCATTAAGAACGACATGAACATGCTGCGTAGGTAGCTGTTTATCAGTAAATATCTCCACTGATATTAAGAAAAGCAGTAGCTTAATAAATTAAGTACTTCCTGGTATGGTTACTGTACTGGTAACTCCCCAAAACAGTCTGATTGTGGGGAGGGAACAGAGAAAAAAAGCTGATTTAGGACCTGCACTTACGAAGGGGGTAGGCAGCTGTATATCAGGGAGTAAACCTTCTGAGAATAAAGACAGCCGGAGCTTGTTAAGGTAATTAACACAGGGGAAAGGCTAATGTACTGGGAACTCCTCAGAAGAATCTGATTTGTGGTGGAGGGCAGAGAGATAAAAGCTCATTTAGGAACGACATGAACATGCTGCGTAGGTAGCTGTTTATCAGTAAATATCTCCACTGAGATAAGAAAGCAGTAGCTTAATAAATTAAGTACTTCCTGGTATGGTTACTGTACTGGTAACTCCCCAAAAGAATCTGGATTGTGGTGAGGGAACAGAGAAAAAAGCTCATTTAGGACCTGCACTTACGAAGGGGGTAGGCAGCTGTATATCAGGGAGGAACCTCAGAGAATAAAAACAGCTGGAGCTTGTTAAGGTAATTACACAGGGGAAAGGATAATGTACTGGGAACTCCTCAGAAGAATCTGATTTGTGGTGAGGGCAGAGAGATAAAAGCTCATTTAGGAACGACATGAACATGCTGCGTAGGTAGCTGTTTATCAGTAATTATCTCCACTGAGATTAAGAAAAGCAGTAGCTTAATAAATTAAGTACTTCCTGGTATGGTTACTGTACTGGTAATTCCCCAAAGAATCTGGATTGTCGTGAGGGAACAGAGAAAAAAGCTCATTAGGACCTGCACTTACTAAGGGGGTAGGCAGCTGTATATCAGGGAGTAAACCTTCTGAGAATAAAAACAGCTGGAGCTTGTTAAGGTAATTACACAGGGAAAGGATAATGTCCTGGGAACTCCTCACAAGAATATGATTTGTGGTGAGGGCAGAGAGATAAAATCTCATTTAGGAACGACATGAACATGCTGCGTAGGTAGCTGTTTTCAGTAAATATCTCCACTGAGATTAAGAAAAGCAGTAGCTTAATAAATTAAGTACTTCCTGGTATGTTACTGTACTGGTAACTCCCAAAAGAATCTGGATTGTGGTGAGGGAACAGAGAAAAAAGCTCATTTAGGACCTGCACTTACGAAGGGGGTAGGCAGCTGTATATCAGGGAGTAAACCTTCTGAGAATAAAAACAGCTGGAGCTTGTTAGGTAATTACACAGGGGAAAGGATATGTACTGGGAACTCCTCAGAAGAATCTGATTTGTGGTGAGGGCAGAGAGATAAAAGCTCATTTAGGAACGACATGAACGTGCCTGCGTAGGTAGCTGTTTATCAGTATATATCTCCACTGAGATTAAGAAAAGCAGTAGCTTAATGAATTAAGTACTTCCTGGTATGGTTACTGTACTGGTAACTCCCCAAAAGAATCTGGATTGTGGTGAGGGAACAGAGAAAAAAAGCTCATTTAGGACCTGCATTTACGAAGGGGGTAGGCAGCTGTATATCAGGGAGGAAACCTTCAGAGAATAAAAACAGCTGGAGCTTGTTAAGGTAATTACACAGGGGAAAGGATAATGTACTGGGAAACTCCTCAGAAGAATCTGATTGTGGTGAGGGCAGAGAGATAAAACTCATTTAGGAACGGACATGAACATGCTGCGTAGGTAGCTCGTTTATCAGTAAATATCTCTACTGAGGATTAAGAAAAGCAGTAGCTTAATAAATTAAGTACTTCCTGGTATGGTACTGTACTGGTAACTCCCCAAAAGAATCTGGATTGTGGTGATGGAACAGAGAAAAAAGCTCATTTGGGACCTGCACTTACGAAGGGGGTAGGCAGCTGTATATCAGGGAGTAAAATTCTGAGAATAAAAACAGCTGGAGCTTGTTAAGGTCATTACACAGGGGAAAGGATGATGTACTGGGAACTCCTCAGAAGAATCTGATTTGTGGTGAGGGCAGAGAGATAAAAGCTCATTTAGGAACGACATGAACATGCCTGCGTAGGTAGCTGTTTATCAGTAAATATCTCCACTGAGATTAAGAAAAGCAGTAGCTTAATAAATTAAGTACTTCCTGGTATGGTTACTGTACTGGTAACTCGCCAAAAGACTCTGGATTGTGGTGAGGGAACAGAGAAAAAAGCTCATTTAGGACCTGCACTTACGAAGGGGGTAGGCAGCTGTATATCAGGGAGGAAACCTTCTGAGAATAAAAACAGCTGGAGCTTGTTAAGGTAATTACACAGGGGAAAGGATAATGACTGGGAACTCCTGAGAAGAATCTGATTTGTGTGGAGGGCAGAGAGATAAAAGCTCATTTAGGAACGACATGAACATGCTGCGTAGGTAGCTGTTTATCAGTAAATATCTCCACTGAGATTAAGAAAAGCAGTAGCTTAATAAATTAAGTACTTCCTGGTATGGTTACTGTACTGGTAACTCCCCAAAAGAATCTGGATTGTGGTGAGGGAACAGAGAAAAAAGCTCATTTAGGACCTGCACTTACGAAGGTGGTAGGCAGCTGTATATCAGGGAGTAAACCTTCTGAGAATAAAAACAGCTGGAGCTTGTTAAGGTAATTACACATGGGAAAGGATAATGTACAGGGAACTCCTCAGAAGAATCTCATTTATGGTGAGGCAGAGAGATAAAAGCTCATTTAGGAACGACATGAACATGCTGCGTAGGTAGCTGTTTATCAGTAAATATCCCCACTGAGATTAAGAAAAGCAGTAGCTTAATAAATTAAGTACTTCCTGGTATGGTTACTGTACTGGTAACTCCCCAAAAGAATCTGGATTGTGGTGAGGAACAGAGAAAAAAGCTCATTTAGGACCTGCACTTACGAAGGGGGTAGGCAGCTGTATATCAGGGAGTAAACCTTCTGAGAATAAAAACAGCTGGAGCTTGTTAAGGTAATTACAAAGGGGACAGGGTAATGTACTGGGAACTCCTCAGAAGAATCTGATTTGTGGTGAGGGCAGAGAGATAAAAGCTCATTAGGAACGACATGAACATGCTGCGTAGGTAGCTGTTTATCAGTAAATATCTCCACTGAGATTAAGAAAAAGTAGAAGCTTAATAAATTAAGTACTTCCTGGTATGTTTTTTGTACTGGTAACTCCCCAAAGAATCTGGATTGTGGTGAGGGAACAGAGAAAAAAGCTCATTTAGGACTGCACTTACGAAGGGGGTAGGCAGCTGTATATCAGGGAGTAAACCTTCTGAGAATAAAAACAGCTGGAGCTTGTTAAGGTAATTACACAGGGAAAGGATAATGTACTGGGAACTCCTCAGAAGAATCTTGTTTGTGGTGAGGGCAGAGAGATAAAAGCTCATTTAGGAACGACATGAACATGCTGCGTAGGTAGCTGTTTATCAGTAAATATCTCCACTGAGATTAAGAAAAGCAGTAGCTTAATAAATTAAGTACTTCCTGGTATGGTTACTGTACAGGTAACTCCCCAAAGAATCTGGATTGTGGTGAGGGAACAGAGAAAAAAGCTCATTTAGGACCTGCATTTACGAAGGGGGTAGGCAGCTGTATATCAGGGAGTAAACCTTCTGAGAATAAAAAAAGCTGGAGCTTGTTAAGGTAATTACACAGGGGAAAGGATAATGTACTGGGAACTCCTCAGAAGAATCTGATTTGTGTGAGGGCAGAGAGATAAAAGCTCATTTAGGAACGACATGAACATGCTGCGTAGGTAGCTGTTTATCAGTAAATATCTCCACTGAGATTAAGAAAAGCAGTAGCTTAATAAATTAATTACTTCCTGGTATGGTTACTGTACTGGTAACTCCCCAAAAGAATCTGGATTGTGGTGAGGGAACAGAGAAAAGAGCTCATTAGGACCTGCACTTACGAAGGGGGTAGGCAGCTGTATATCAGGGAGTAAACCTTCTGAGAATAAAAACCAGCTGGAACTTGTTAACGTAATTACACATGGGGAAAGGATAATGTACTGGGAACTCCTCAGAAGAAATCTTTTTTGTGGTGAGGGCAGAGAGATAAAAGCTCATTTAGGACGACATCAACATGCTGCGTAGGTAGCTGTTTATCAGTAAATATCTCCACTGAGATTAAGAAAAGCAGTAGCTTAATAAATTAAGTACTTCCTGGTATGGTTACTGTACTGGTAACTCCCCAAAAGAATCTGGATTGTCGTGAGGGAACAGAGAATAAAGCTCATTTAGGACCTGCACTTACGAAGGGGGTAGGCAGCTGTATATCAGGGAGTAAACCTCCTGAGAATAAAACAGCTGGAGCTTGTTAAGGTAATTACACAGGGAAAGGATAATGTACTGGGAACTCCTCAGAAGAATCTGATATGTGGTGAGGGCAGAGAGATAAAAGCTCATTTAGGGAACGACATGAACATGCTGCGTAGGTAGCTGTTTATCAGTAATTATCTCCACTGATATTAAGAAAAGCAGAAGCTTAATAAATTAAGTACTTCCTGGTATGGTTACTGTACTGGTAACTCCCCAAAAGAATCTGGATTGTGGTGAGGGAACAGAGAATAAAGCTCATTAGGACCTGCACTTACGAAGGGGGTAGGCAGCTGTATATCAGGGAGTAAACCTTCTGAGAATAAAAACAGCTGGAGCTTGTTTAGGTAATTACACAGGTGAAAGGATAATGTACTGGGAACTCCTCAGAAGAATCTGATTTGTGGTGAGGCAGAGAGATAAGCTCATTTAGGAACGACATGAACATGCTGCGTAGGTAGCTGTTTATCAGTAATATCTCCACTGAGATTAAGAAAAGCAGTAGCTTAATAAATTAAGTACTTCCTGGGATGGTTACTGTACTGGTAACTCCCCAAAAGAATCTGGATTGTGGTGAGGGAACAGAGAAAAAAGCTCATTTAGGACCTGCACTTACGAAGGGGGTAGGCAGCTGTATATCAGGGAGTAAACCTTCTGAGAATAAAAACAGCTGGAGCTTGTTAAGGTAATTACACAGGGGAAAGGTTAATGTACTGGGAACTCCTCAGAAGAGTCTGATTTGTGGTGAGGGCAGAGAGATAAAAGCTCATTTGGGAACGACATGAACATGCTGCGTAGGTAGCTGTTTATCAGTAAATATCTCCACTGAGATTAAGAAAAGCAGTAGCTTAATAAATTAAGTACTTCCTCGTTTGGTTACTGTACTGGTAACTCCCCAAAAGAATCTGGATTGTGGTGAGGGAACAGAGAAAAAAGCTCATTTAGGACCTGCACTTACGAAGGGGGTAGGCAGCTGTATATCAGGGAGTAAACCTTCTGAGAATGAAAACAGCTGGAGCTTGTTAAGGTAATTACACAGGGGAAAGGATAATGTACTGGGAACTCCTCAGAAGAATCTGATTTGTGGTGAGGGCAGAGAGATAAAAGCTCATTTAGGAACGACATGAACATGCTGCGTAGGGAGCTGTTTATCAGTAAATATCTCCACTGAGATTAAGAAAAGCAGTAGCTTAATAAATTAAGTACTTCCTGGTATGGTTACTGTACTGGTAACTCCCCAAAAGAATCTGGATTGTGGTGAGGGAACAGAGAAAAAAGCTCATTTAGGACCTGCACTTACGAAGGGGGTAGGCAGCTGTATATCAGGGAGTAAACCTTCTGAGAATAAAAACAGCTGGAGCTTGTTAAGGTAATTACACAGGGTTAAGGATAATGTACTGGAACTCCTCAGAAGAATCTGATTTGTGGTGAGGGCACAGAGATAAAAGCTCATTGGGAACGACATGAACATGCTGCGTAGGTAGCTGTTTATCAGTAAATATCTCCACTGAGATTAAGAAAAGCAGTAGCTTAATAAATTAAGTACTTCCTCGTTTGGTTACTGTACTGGTAACTCCCCAAAAGAATCTGGATTGTGGTGAGGGAACAGAGAAAAAAGCTCATTTAGGACCTGCACTTACGAAGGGGGTAGGCAGCTGTATATCAGGGAGTAAACCTTCTGAGAATGAAAACAGCTGGAGCTTGTTAAGGTAATTACACAGGGGAAAGGATAATGTACTGGGACCTCCTCAGAAGAATCTGATTTGTGGCGAGGGCAGAGAGATAAAAGCTCATTTAGGAACGACATGAACATGCTGCGTAGGTAGCTGTTTATCAGTAAATATCTCCACTGAGATTAAGAAAAGCAGTAGCTTAATAAATTAAGTACTTCCTGGTATGGTTACTGTACTGGTAACTCCCAAAAGAATCTGGATTGTGGTGAGGGAACAGAGAAAAAAGCTCATTTAAGACCTGCACTTACGAAGGGGAAGGCAGCTGTATATCAGGGAGTAAACCTTCTGAGAATGAAAACAGCCGGAGCTTCTTAAGGTAATTACACAGGGGAAAGGATAATGTACTGGGAACTCCTCAGACGAATCTGATTTGTGGTGAGGGCAGAGAGATAAAAGCTCATTTAGGAACGACATGAACATGCTGCGTAGGTAGCTGTTTATCAGTAAATATCTCCACTGAGATTAAGAAAAGCAGTAGCTTAATAAATTAAGTACTTCTGGTATGGTTACTGTACTGGTAACTCCCCAAAAGAATCTGGATTGTGGTGAGGGAACAGAGAAAAAAGCTCATTAAGACCTGCACTTACGAAGGGGGTAGGCAGCTGTATATCAGGAGTAAACCTTCTGAGAATAAAAACAGCTGGAGCTTGTTAAGGTAATTACACAGGGGAAAGGATAATGTACTGGGAACTCCTCAGAAGAATCTGATTTGTGGTGAGGGCAGAGAGATAAAAGCTCATTTGGGAACGACATGAACATGCTGCATAGGTAGCTGTTTATCAGTAAATATCTCCACTGAGATTAAGAAAAGCAGTAGCTTAATAAATTAAGTACTTCCTGGTATGGTTACTGTACTGGTAACTCCCCAACAGAATCTGGATTGTGGTGAGGGAACAGAGAAAAAAGCTCATTTAGGACCTGCACTTACGAAGGGGGTAGGCAGCTGTATATCAGGGAGTAAACCTTCTGAGAATAAAAACAGCTGGAGCTTGTTAAGGTAATTACACAGGGGAAAGGATAATGTACTGGGAACTCCTCAGAAGAATCTGATTTGTGGTGAGGGCAGAGAGATAAAAGCTCATTTAGGAACGACATGAACATGCTGCGTAGGTAGCTGTTTATCAGTAAATATCTCCACTGAGATTAAGAAAAGCAGTAGCTTAATAAATTAAGTACTTCCTGGTATGGTTACTGTACTGGTAACTCCCCAAAAGAATCTGGATTGTGGTGAGGGAACAGAGAAAAAAGCTCATTTAGGACCTGCACTTACGAAGGAGGTAGGCAGCTGTATATCAGGGAGTAAACCTTCTGAGAATAAAAACACCTGGAGCTTGTTAAGGTAATTACACAGGGGAAACGATAATGTACTGGGAACTCCTCAGAAGAATCTGATTTGTGGTGAGGGCAGAGAGATAAAAGCTCATTTAAGAACGACATGAACATGCTGCGTAGGTAGCTGTTTATCAGTAAATATCTCCACTGAGATTAAGAAAAGCAGTAGCTTAATAAATTAAGTACTTCCTGGTATGGGTACTGTACTGGAAACTCCCCAAAAGAATCTGGATTGTTTTGAGGGAACAGAGAAAAAAGCTCAGTTAGGACCTGCACTTACGAAGGAGGTAGGCAGCTGTATATCAGGGAGTAAACCTTCTGAGAATAAAAACAGCTGGAGCTTGTTAAGGTAATTACACAGGGGAAAGGATAATGTACTGGGAACTCCTCAGAAGAATCTGATTTGTGGTGAGGGCAGAGAGATAAAAGCTCATTTAGGAACGACATGAACATGCTGCGTAGGTAGCTGTTTATCAGTAAATATCTCCACTGAGATTAAGAAAAGCAGTAGCTTAATAAATTAAGTACTTCCTGGTATGGTTACTGTACTGGTAACTCCCCAAAAGAATCTGGATTGTGGGGAGGGAACAGAGAAAAAAGCTCATTTAGGACCTGCACTTACCAAGGGGGTAGGCAGCTGTATATCAGGGAGTAAACCTTCTGACAATAAAAACAGCTGGAGCTTGTTAAGGTAATTACACAGGGGAAAGGATAATGTACTGGGAATTCCTCAGAAGAATCTGATTTGTGGTGAGGGCAGAGAGATAAAAGCTCATTTAGGAACGACATGAACATGCTGCGTAGGTAGCTTTTTATCAGTAAATATCTCCACTGAGATTAAGAAAAGCAGTAGCTTAATAAATTAAGTACTTCCTGGTATGGTTACTGTACTGTTAACTCCCCAAAAGAATCTGGATTGTGGTGAGGGAACAGAGAAAAAAGCTCATTTAGGACCTACACTTACGAAGGGGGTAGGCAGCTGTATATCAGGGAGTAAACCTTCTGAGAATAAAAACAGCTGGAGCTTCTTAAGGTAATTACACAGGGGAAAGGATAATGTACTGGGAACTCCTCAGAAGAATCTGATTTGTGGTTAGGGCAGATAGATAAAAGCTCATTTAGGAACGACATGAACATGCTGTCTAGGTAGCTGTTTATCAGTAAATATCTCCACTGAGATTAAGAAAAGCAGTAGCTTAATAAATTAAGTACTTCTGGTATGGTTACTGTACTGGTAACTCCCCAAAAGAATCTGGATTGTGGTGAGGGAACAGAGAAAAAAGCTCATTTAGGACCTGCACTTACGAAGGGGGTAGGCAGCTGTATATCAGGGAGTAAACCTTCTGAGAATAAAAACAGCTGGAGCTTGTTAAGGTAATTACACAGGGGAAAGGATAATGTACTGGGAACTCCTCAGAAGAATCTGATTTGTGGTGAGGGCAGAGAGATAAAAGCTCATTTAGGAACGACATGAACATGCTGCGTAGGTAGCTGTTTATCAGTAAATATCTCCACTGAGATTAAGAAAAGCAATAGCTTAATAAATTAAGTACTTCCTGTATGGTTACTGTACTGGTAACTCCCCAAAAGAATCTGGATTGTGGTGAGGGAACAGAGAAAAAAGCTCATTTAGGACCTGCACTTACGAAGGGGGTAGGCAGCTGTATATCAGGGAGGAAACCTTCTGAGAATAAAAACAGCTGGAGCTTGTTAAGGTAATTACACAGGGGGAAGGATAATGTACTGGGAACTCCTCAGAAGAATCTGATTTGTGGTGAGGGCAGAGAGATAAAAGCTCATTTAGGAACGACATGAACATGCTGCATAGGTAGCTGTTTATCAGTAAATATCTCCACTGAGATTAAGAAAAGCAGTAGCTTAAAAAATTAAGTACTTCCTGGTATGGTTACTGTACTGGTAACTCCCCAAAAGAATCTGGATTGTGGTGAGGGACCAGAGAAAAAAGCTCATTTAGGACCTGCACTTACGAAGGGGGTAGGCAGCTGTATATCAGGGAGCAAACCTTCTGAGAATAAAAACAGCTGGAGCTTGTTAAGGTAATTACACAGGGGAAAGGATGATGTACTGGGAACTCCTCAGAAGAATCTGATTTGTGGTGAGGGCAGAGAGATAAAAGCTCATTTAGGAACGACATGAACATGCTGCGTAGGTAGCTGTTTATCAGTAAATATCTCCACTGAGATTAAGAAAAGCAGTAGCTTAATAAATTAAGTACTTCCTGGTATGGTTACTGTACTGGTAACTCCCCAAAAGAATCTGGATTGTGGTGAGGGAACAGAGAAAAAAGCTCATTTAGGACCTGCACTTACGAAGGGGGTAGGCAGCTGTATATCAGGGAGTAAACCTTCTGAGAATAAAAACAGCTGTAGCTTGTTAAACTAATTACACAGGTGAAAGGATAATGTACTGGGAACTCCTCAGAAGAATCTGATTTGTGGTGAGGGCAGAGAGATAAAAGCTCATTTAGGAACGACATGAACATGCTGCGTAGGTAGCTGTTTATCAGTAAATATCTCCACTGAGATTAAGAAAAGCAGTAGCTTAATAAATTAAGTACTTCCTGGTATGGTTACTGTACTGGTAACTCCCCAAAAGAATCTGGATTGAGGTGAGGGAACAGAGAAAAAAGCTCATTTAGGACCTGCACTTACGAAGGGGGTAGTCAGCTGTATATCAGGGAGTAAACCTTCTGAGAATAAGAACAGCTGGAGCATTTTAAGATAATTACACAGGGGAAAGGATAATGTACTGGGAACTCCTCAGAAGAATCTGATTTGTTGTAAGGGCAGAGAGATAAAGGCTCATTTAGGAACGACATGAACATGCTGCGTAGGTAGCTGTTTATCAGTAAATATCTCCACTGAGATTAAGAAAAGCAGTAGCTTAATAAATTAAGTACTTCCTGGTATGGTTACTGTACTGGTAACTCCCCAAAAGAATCTGGATTGTGGTGAGGGAACAGAGAAAAAAGCTCATTTAGGACCTGCACTTACGAAGGAGGTAGGCAGCTGTATATCAGGGAGTAAACCTTCTGAGAATAAAAACACCTGGAGCTTGTTAAGGTAATTACACAGGGGAAACGATAATGTACTGGGAACTCCTCAGAAGAATCTGATTTGTGGTGAGGGCAGAGAGATAAAAGCTCATTTAAGAACGACATGAACATGCTGCGTAGGTAGCTGTTTATCAGTAAATATCTCCACTGAGATTAAGAAAAGCAGTAGCTTAATAAATTAAGTACTTCCTGGTATGGTTACTGTACTGGAAACTCGCCAAAAGAATCTGGATTGTTTTGAGGGAACAGAGAAAAAAGCTCAGTTAGGACCTGCACTTACGAAGGAGGTAGGCAGCTGTATATCAGGGAGTAAACCTTCTGAGAATAAAAACAGCTGGAGCTTGTTAAGGTAATTACACAGGGGAAAGGATAATGTACTGGGAACTCCTCAGAAGAATCTGATTTGTGGTGAGGGCAGAGAGATAAAAGCTCATTTAGGAACGACATGAACATGCTGCGTAGGTAGCTGTTTATCAGTAAATATCTCCACTGAGATTAAGAAAAGCAGTAGCTTAATAAATTAAGTACTTCCTGGTATGGTTACTGTACTGGTAACTCCCCAAAAGAATCTGGATTGTGGGGAGGGAACAGAGAAAAAAGCTCATTTAGGACCTTCACTTACCAAGGGGGTAGGCAGCTGTATATCAGGGAGTAAACCTTCTGAGAATAAAAACAGCTGGAGCTTGTTAAGGTAATTACACAGGGGAAAGGATAATGTACTGGGAACTCCTCAGAAGAATCTGATTTGTGGTGAGGGCAGAGAGATAAAAGCTCATTTAGGAACGACATGAACATGCTGCGTAGGTAGCTTTTTATCAGTAAATATCTCCACTGAGATTAAGAAAAGCAGTAGCTTAATAAATTAAGTACTTCCTGGTATGGTTACTGTACTGTTAACTCCCCAAAAGAATCTGGATTGTGGTGAGGGAACAGAGAAAAAAGCTCATTTAGGACCTACACTTACGAAGGGGGTAGGCAGCTGTATATCAGGGAGTAAACCTTCTGAGAATAAAAACAGCTGGAGCTTGTTAAGGTAATTACACAGGGGAAAGGATAATGTACTGGGAACTCCTCAGAAGAATCTGATTTGTGGTGAGGGCAGAGAGATAAAAGCTCATTTAGGAACGACATGAACATGCTGCCTAGGTAGCTGTTTATCAGTAAATATCTCCACTGAGATTAAGAAAAGCAGTAGCTTAATAAATTAAGTACTTCTGGTATGGTTACTGTACTGGTAACTCCCCAAAAGAATCTGGATTGTGGTGAGGGAACAGAGAAAAAAGCTCATTTAGGACCTGCACTTACGAAGGGGGTAGGCAGCTGTATATCAGGGAGTAAACCTTCTGAGAATAAAAACAGCTGGAGCTTGTTAAGGTAATTACACAGGGGGAAGGATAATGTACTGGGAACTCCTCAGAAGAATCTGATTTGTGGTGAGGGCAGAGAGATAAAAGCTCATTTAGGAACGACATGAACATGCTGCATAGGTAGCTGTTTATCAGTAAATATCTCCACTGAGATTAAGAAAAGCAGTAGCTTAATAAATTAAGTACTTCCTGTTATGGTTACTGTACTGGTAACTCCCCAAAAGAATCTGGATTGTGGTGAGGGAACAGAGAAAAAAGCTCATTTAAGACCTGCACTTACGAAGGGGTTAGGCAGCTGTATATCAGGGAGTAAACCTTCTGAGAATAAAAACAGCTTTAGCTTGTTAAGGTAATTACACAGGGGAAAGGATAATGTACTGGGAACTCTTCAGAAGAATCTGATTTTTGGTGATGGCAGAGAGATAAAAGCTCATTTAGGAACGACATGAACATGCTGCGTATGTAGCTGTTTATCAGTAAATATCTCCACTGAGATTGAGAAAAGCAGTAGCTTAATAAATTAAGTACTTCCTGGTATGGTTACTGTACTGGTAACTCCCCAAAAGAATCTGGATTGTGGTGAGGGAACAGAGAAAAAAGCTCATTTAGGACCTGCACTTACGAAGGGGGTAGGCAGCTGTATATCAGGGAGTAAAGCTTCTGAGAATAAAAACAGCTGGAGCTTGTTAAGGTAATTACACAGGGGAAAGGATAATTTACTGGGAACTCCTCAGAAGAATCTGATTTGTGGTGAGGGCAGAGAGATAAAAGCTCATTTAGGAACGACATGAACATGCTGCGTAGGTAGCTGTTTATCAGTAAATATCTCCACTGAGATTAAGAAAAGCATTAGCTTAATAAATTAAGTACCTGCTGGTATGGTTGCTGTACTGGTAACTCCCCAAAAGAATCTGGATTGTGGTGAGGGAACAGAGAAATAAGCTCATTTATGACCTGCACTTACGAAGGGGGTAGGCAGCTGTATATCAGGGAGTAAACCTTCTGAGAATAAAAACAGCTGGTGCTTGTTAAGGTAAATACACAGGGGAAAGGATAATGTACTGGGAACTCCTCAGAAGAATCTGATTTGTGGTGAGGGCAGAGAGATAAAAGCTCATTTAGGAACGACATGAACATGCTGCGTAGGTAGCTGTTTATCAGTAAATATCTCCACTGAGATTAAGAAAAGCAGTAGCTTAATAAATTAAATACTTCCTGGTATGGTTACTGTACTGGTATCTCCCCAAAAGAATCTGGATTGTGGTGAGGGAACAGAGAAAAAAGCTCATTTAGTACCTGCACTTACGAAGGGGGTAGGCAGCTGTATATCAGCTAGGAAACCTTCTGAGAATAAAAACAGCTGGAGCTTGTTAAGGTAATTACACAGGGGAAAGGATAATGTACTGGGAACTCCTCAGAAGAATCTGATTTGTGGTGAGGGCAGAGAGATAAAAGCTCATTTAGGAACGACATGAACATGCTGCGTAAGTAGCTGTTTATCAGTAAATATCTCCACTGAGATTAAGAAAAGCAGTAGCTTAATAAATTAAGTACTTCCTGGTATGGTTACTGTACTGGTAACTCCCCAAAAGAATCTGGATTGTGGTGAGGGAACAGAGAAAAAAGCTCATTTAGGACCTGCACTTACGAAGGGGGTAGGCAGCTGTATATCAGGGAGTAAACCTTCTGAGAATAAAAACAGCTGGAGCTTGTTAAGGTAATTACACAGGGGAAAGGATAATGTACTGGGAACTCCTCAGAAGAATCTGATTTGTGGTGAGGGCAGAGAGATAAAAGCTCATTTAGGAACGACATGAACATGCTGCGTAGGTAGCTGTTTATCAGTAAATATCTCCACTGAGATTAAGAAAAGCAGTAGCTTAATAAATTAAGTACTTCCTGGTATGGTTACTGTACTGGTAACTCCCTAAAGAATCTAGATTGTGGTGAGGGAACAGAGAAAAAAGCTCATTTAGGACCTGCACTTACGAAGGGGGTAGGCAGCTGTATATCAGGGAGTAAACCTTCTGAGAATAAAAACAGCTGGATCTTGTTAAGGTAATTACACAGGGGAAAGGATAATGTACTGGGAACTCCTCAGAAGAATCTGATTTGTGGTGAGGGCAGAGAGATAAAAGCTCATTTAGGAACGACATGAACATGCTGCGTAGGTAGCTGTTTATCAGTAAATATCTCCACTGAGATTAAGAAAAGCAGTAGCTTAATAAATTAAGTACTTCGGGCTGGGGATATGGCCTAGTGGCAAGAGTGCCTGCCTCATATACATGAGGCCCTGGGTTCGATTCCCCAGCACCACATATACAGAAAATGGCCAGAAGTGGTGCTGTGGCTCAAGTGGCAGACTGCTAGCCTTGAGCAAAAGGAAGCCAGGGACAGTGCTCAGGCCCTGAGTCCAAGCCCCAGGAATGGCCAAAAAAAAAAAAAAAAAAAAAAAACAAAATAAATTAAGTACTTCCTGGTATGGTTACTGTACTGGTAACTCCCCAAAAGAATCTGGATTGTGGGGAGGGAACAGAGAAAAAAGCTCATTTAGGACCTGCACTTACGAAGGGGGTAGGCAGCTGTATATCAGGGAGTAAACCTTCTGAGAACAAAAACAGCTGGAGCATGTTAAGGTAATTACACAGGGGAAAGGATAATGTACTGGGAACTCCTCAGAAGAATCTAATTTGTGGTGAGGGCAGAGAGATAAAAGCTCATTTAGGAACGACATGACCATGCTGGGTAGGTAGCTGTTTATCAGTAAATATCTCCACTGAGATTAAGAAAAGCAGTAGCTTAATAAATTAAGTACGTCCTGGTATGGTTACTGTACTGGTTACTCCCCAAAAGAATCTGGATTGTGGTGAGGGAACAGAGAAAAAAGCTCATTTAGGACCTGCACTTACGAAGGGGGTAGGCAGCTGTATATCAGGGAGTAAACCTTCTGAGAATAAAAACAGCTGGAGCTTGTTAAGGTAATTACACAGGGGAAAGGATAATGTACTGGGAACTCCTCAGAAGAATCTGATTTGTGGTGAGGGCAGAGATATAAAAGCTCATTTAGGAACGACATGAACATGCTGCGTAGGTAGCTGTTTATCAGTAAATATCTCCACTGAGATTAAGAAAAGCAGTAGCTTAATAAATTAAGTACTTCCTAGTATGGTTACTGTACTGGTAACTCCCCAAAAGAATCTGGATTGTGGTGAGGGAACAGAGAAAAAAGCTCAGTTAGGACCTGCACTTACGAAGGGGGTAGGCAGCTGTATATCAGGGAGTAAACCTTCTGAGAATAAAAACAGCTGGAGCTTGTTAAGGTAATTACACAGGGGAAAGGATAATGTACTGGGAACTCCTCAGAAGAATCTGATTTGTGGTGAGGGCAGAGAGGTAAAAGCTCATGTAGGAACGACATGAACATGCTGCGTAGGTAGCTGTTTATCAGTAAATATCTCCACTGAGATTAAGAAAAGCAGTAGTTTAATAAATTAAGTACTTCCTGGTATGGTTACTGTACTGGTAACTCCCCAAAAGAATCTGGATTGTGGTGAGGGAACAGAGAAAAAAGCTCATTTAGGACCAGCACTTACGAAGGGGGTAGGCAGCTGTATATCAGGGAGGAATCCTTCTGAGAATAAAAAAACCTGGAGCTTGTTAAGGTAATCACACAGGGGAAAGTATAATGTACTCGGAACTAATCAGAAGAATCTGATTTGTGGTGAGGGCAGAGAGATAAAAGCTCATTTAGGAACGACATGAACATGCTGCGTAGGTAGCTGTTTATCAGTAAATATCTCCACTGAGATTAAGAAAAGCAGTAGCTTAATAAATTAAGTACTTCCTGGTATGGTTACTGTACTGGTAACTCCCCAAAAGAATCTGGATTGTGGTGAGGGAACAGAGAAAAAAGCTCATTTAGGACCTGCACTTACGAAGGGGGTAGGCAGCTGTATATCACGGAGTAAACCTTCTGAGAATAAAAACAGCTGGAGCTTGTTAAGGTAATTACACAGGGGAAAGGATAATGTACTGGGAACTCCTCAGAAGAATCTGATTTGTGGTGAGGGCAGAGAGATAAAAGCTCATTTAGGAACGACATGAACATGCTGCGTAGGTAGCTGTTTATCAGTAAATATCTCCACGGAGATTAAGAAAAGCATCAGCTTAATAAATTAAGTACTTCCTGGTATGGTTACTTTACTGGTATCTCCCCAAAAGAATCTGGATTGTGGTGAGGGAACAGAGAAAAAAGCTCATTAGGACCTGCACTTACGAAGGGGGTAGGCAGCTGTATATCAGGGAATAAACCTTCTGAGAATAAAAACAGCTGGAGCCTGTTAAGGAAATTACACAGGGGAAAGGACAATGTACTGGGAACTCCTCAGAAGAATCTGATTTTTGGTGAGGGCAGAGAGATAAAAGCTCATTTAGGAAAGACATGAACATGCTGCGTAGGTAGCTGTTTATCCGTAAATATCTCCACTGAGATTAAGAAAAGCATTAGCTTAATAAATTAAGTACTTGCTGGTATGGTTGCTGTACTGGTAACTCCCAAAAGAATCTGGATTGTGGTGAGGGAACAGAGAAATAAGCTCATTTATGACCTGCACTTACGAAGGGGGTAGGCAGCTGTATATCAGGAGTAAACCTTCTGAGAATAAAAACAGCTGGTGCTTGTTAAGGTAAATACACAGGGGAAAGGATAATGTACTGGAACTCCTCAGAAGAATCTGATTTGTGGTGAGAGCAGAGAGATAAAAGCTCATTTAGGAACGACATGAACATGCTGCGTAGGTAGCTGTTTATCAGTAAATATCTCCACTGAGATTAAGAAAAGAAGTAGCTTAATAAATTAAATACTTCCTGGTATGCTTACTGTACTGGTAACTCCCCAAAAGAATCTGGATTGTGGTGAGGGAACAGAGAAAAAAGCTCATTTAGGACCTGCACTTACGAAGGGGGTAGGCAGCTGTATATCAGCTAGGAAACCTTCTGAGAATAAAAACAGCTGGAGCTTGTTAAGGTAATTACACAGGGGAAAGGATAATGTACTGGGAACTCCTCAGAAGAATCTGATTTGTGGTGAGGGCAGAGAGATAAAAGCTCATTTAGGAACGACATGAACATGCTGCGTAGGTAGCTGTTTATCAGTAAATATCTCCACTGAGATTAAGAAAAGCAGTAGCTTAATAAATTAAGTACTTCCTGGTATGGGTACTGTACTGGAAACTCCCCAAAAGAATCTGGATTGTTTTGAGGGAACAGAGAAAAAAGCTCAGTTAGGACCTGCACTTACGAAGGAGGTAGGCAGCTGTATATCAGGGAGTAAACCTTCTGAGAATAAAAACAGCTGGAGCTTGTTAAGGTAATTACACAGGGGAAAGGATAATGTACTGGGAACTCCTCAGAAGAATCTGATTGTGGTGAGGGCAGAGAGATAAAAGCTCATTTAGGAACGACATGAACATGCTGCGTAGGTAGCTGTTTATCAGTAAATATCTCCACTGAGATTAAGAAAAGCAGTAGCTTAATAAATTAAGTACTTCCTGGTATGGTTACTGTACTGGTAACTCCCCAAAAGAATCTGGATTGTGGGGAGGGAACAGAGAAAAAAGCTCATTTAGGACCTGCACTTACCAAGGGGGTAGGCAGCTGTATATCAGGGAGTAAACCTTCTGACAATAAAAACAGCTGGAGCTTGTTAAGGTAATTACACAGGGGAAAGGATAATGTACTGGGAATTCCTCAGAAGAATCTGATTTGTGGTGAGGGCAGAGAGATAAAAGCTCATTTAGGAACGACATGAACATGCTGCGTAGGTAGCTTTTTATCAGTAAATATCTCCACTGAGATTAAGAAAAGCAGTAGCTTAATAAATTAAGTACTTCCTGGTATGGTTACTGTACTGTTAACTCCCCAAAAGAATCTGGATTGTGGTGAGGGAACAGAGAAAAAAGCTCATTTAGGACCTACACTTACGAAGGGGGTAGGCAGCTGTATATCAGGGAGTAAACCTTCTGAGAATAAAAACAGCTGGAGCTTCTTAAGGTAATTACACAGGGGAAAGGATAATGTACTGGGAACTCCTCAGAAGAATCTGATTTGTGGTGAGGGCAGATAGATAAAAGCTCATTTAGGAACGACATGAACATGCTGTCTAGGTAGCTGTTTATCAGTAAATATCTCCACTGAGATTAAGAAAAGCAGTAGCTTAATAAATTAAGTACTTCTGGTATGGTTACTGTACTGGTAACTCCCAAAAGAATCTGGATTGTGGTGAGGGAACAGAGAAAAAAGCTCATTTAGGACCTGCACTTACGAAGGGGGTAGGCAGCTGTATATCAGGGAGTAAACCTTCTGAGAATAAAAACAGCTGGAGCTTGTTAAGGTAATTACACAGGGGAAAGGATAATGTACTGGGAACTCCTCAGAAGAATCTGATTTGTGGTGAGGGCAGAGAGATAAAAGCTCATTTAGGAACGACATGAACATGCTGCGTAGGTAGCTGTTTATCAGTAAATATCTCCACTGAGATTAAGAAAAGCAATAGCTTAATAAATTAAGTACTTCCTGGTATGGTTACTGTACTGGTAACTCCCCAAAAGAATCTGGATTGTGGTGAGGGAACAGAGAAAAAAGCTCATTTAGGACCTGCACTTACGAAGGGGTAGGCAGCTGTATATCAGGAGGAAACCTTCTGAGAATAAAAACAGCTGGAGCTTGTTAAGGTAATTACACAGGGGAAGGATAATGTACTGGGAACTCCTCAGAAGAATCTGATTTGTGGTGAGGGCAGAGAGATAAAAGCTCATTTAGGAACGACATGAACATTCTGCATAGGTAGCTGTTTATCAGTAAATATCTCCACTGAGATTAAGAAAAGCAGTAGCTTAATAAATTAAGTACTTCCTGGTATGGTTACTGTACTGGTAACTCCCCAAAAGAATCTGGATTGTGGTGAGGGACCAGAGAAAAAAGCTCATTTAGGACCTGCACTTACGAAGGGGGTAGGCAGCTGTATATCAGGGAGCAAACCTTCTGAGAATAAAAACAGCTGGAGCTTGTTAAGGTAATTACACAGGGGAAAGGATGATGTACTGGGAACTCCTCAGAAGAATCTGATTTGTGGTGAGGGCAGAGAGATAAAAGCTCATTTAGGAACGACATGAACATGCTGCGTAGGTAGCTGTTTATCAGTAAATATCTCCACTGAGATTAAGAAAAGCAGTAGCTTAATAAATTAAGTACTTCCTGGTATGGTTACTGTACTGGTAACTCCCCAAAAGAATCTGGATTGAGGTGAGGGAATAGAGAAAAAAGCTCATTTAGGACCTGCACTTACGAAGGGGGTAGTCAGCTGTATATCAGGGAGTAAACCTTCTGAGAATAAGAACAGCTGGAGCTTTTTAAGATAATTACACAGGGGAAAGGATAATGTACTGGGAACTCCTCAGAAGAATCTGATTTGTTGTAAGGGCAGAGAGATAAAAGCTCATTTAGGAACGACATGAACATGCTGCGTAGGTAGCTGTTTATCAGTAAATATCTCCACTGAGATTAAGAAAAGCAGTAGCTTAATAAATTAAGTACTTCCTGGTATGGTTACTGTACTGGTAACTCCCCAAAAGAATCTGGATTGTGGTGAGGGAACAGAGAAAAAAGCTCATTTAGGACCTGCACTTACGAAGGAGGTAGGCAGCTGTATATCAGGGAGTAAACCTTCTGAGAATAAAAACACCTGGAGCTTGTTAAGGTAATTACACAGGGGAAACGATAATGTACTGGGAACTCCTCAGAAGAATCTGATTTGTGGTGAGGGCAGAGAGATAAAAGCTCATTTAAGAACGACATGAACATGCTGCGTAGGTAGCTGTTTATCAGTAAATATCTCCACTGAGATTAAGAAAAGCAGTAGCTTAATAAATTAAGTACTTCCTGGTATGGTTACTGTACTGGAAACTCGCCAAAAGAATCTGGATTGTTTTGAGGGAACAGAGAAAAAAGCTCAGTTAGGACCTGCACTTACGAAGGAGGTAGGCAGCTGTATATCAGGGAGTAAACCTTCTGAGAATAAAAACAGCTGGAGCTTGTTAAGGTAATTACACAGGGGAAAGGATAATGTACTGGGAACTCCTCACAAGAATCTGATTTGTGGTGAGGGCAGAGAGATAAAAGCTCATTTAGGAACGACATGAACATGCTGCGTAGGTAGCTGTTTATCAGTAAATATCTCCACTGAGATTAAGAAAAGCAGTAGCTTAATAAATTAAGTACTTCCTGGTATGGTTACTGTACTGGTAACTCCCCAAAAGAATCTGGATTGTGGGGAGGGAACAGAGAAAAAAGCTCATTTAGGACCTGCACTTACCAAGGGGGTAGGCAGCTGTATATCAGGGAGTAAACCTTCTGAGAATAAAAACAGCTGGAGCTTGTTAAGGTAATTACACAGGGGAAAGGATAATGTACTGGGAACTCCTCAGAAGAATCTGATTTGTGGTGAGGGCAGAGAGATAAAAGCTCATTTAGGAACGACATGAACATGCTGCGTAGGTAGCTTTTTATCAGTAAATATCTCCACTGAGATTAAGAAAAGCAGTAGCTTAATAAATTAAGTACTTCCTGGTATGGTTACTGTACTGTTAACTCCCCAAAAGAATCTGGATTGTGGTGAGGGAACAGAGAAAAAAGCTCATTTAGGACCTACACTTACGAAGGGGGTAGGCAGCTGTATATCAGGGAGTAAACCTTCTGAGAATAAAAACAGCTGGAGCTTGTTAAGGTAATTACACAGGGGAAAGGATAATGTACTGGGAACTCCTCAGAAGAATCTGATTTGTGGTGAGGGCAGAGAGATAAAAGCTCATTTAGGAACGACATGAACATGCTGCCTAGGTAGCTGTTTATCAGTAAATATCTCCACTGAGATTAAGAAAAGCAGTAGCTTAATAAATTAAGTACTTCTGGTATGGTTACTGTACTGGTAACGTCCCCAAAGAATCTGGATTGTGGTGAGGGAACAGAGAAAAAAGCTCATTTAGGACCTGCACTTACGAAGGGGGTAGGCAGCTGTATATCAGGGAGTAAACCTCTGAGAATAAAAACAGCTGGAGCTTGTTAAGGTAATTACACAGGGGGAAGGATAATGTACTGGGAACTCCTCAGAAGAATCTGATTTGTGGTGAGGCAGAGAGATAAAAGCTCATTTAGGAACGACATGAACATGCTGCATAGGTAGCTGTTTATCAGTAAATATCTCCACTGAGATTAAGAAAAGCAGTAGCTTAATAAATTAAGTACTTCCTGGTATCGTTACTGTACTGGTAACTCCCCAAAAGAATCTGGATTGTGGTGAGGGAACAGAGAAAAAAGCTCATTTAGGACCTGCACTTACGAAGGGGGTAGGCAGCTGTATATCAGGGAGTAAACCTTCTGAGAATAAAAACAGCTGTAGCTTGTTAAACTAATTACACAGGTGAAAGGATAATGTACTGGGAACTCCTCAGAAGAATCTGATTTGTGGTGAGGGCAGAGAGATAAAAGCTCATTTAGGAACGACATGAACATGCTGCGTAGGTAGCTGTTTATCAGTAAATATCTCCACTGAGATTAAGAAAAGCAGTAGCTTAATAAATTAAGTACTTCCTGGTATGGTTACTGTACTGGTAACTCCCCAAAAGAATCTGGATTGTGGTGAGGGAACAGAGAAAAAAGCTCATTTAGGACCTGCACTTACAAAGGGGGTAGTCAGCTGTATATCAGGGAGTAAACCTTCTGAGAATAAGAACAGCTGGAGCTTTTTAAGATAATTACACAGGGAAAGGATAATGTACTGGGAAATCCTCAGAAGAATCTTATTTGTGCTGAGGGCAGAGAGATAAAAGCTCATTTAGGAACGACATGAACATGCTGCGTAGGTAGCTGTTTATCAGTAAATATCTCCACTGAGATTAAGAAAAGCAGTAGCTTAATAAATTAAGTACTTCCTGTTATGGTTACTGTACTGGTAACTCCCCAAAAGAATCTGGATTGTGGTGAGGGAACAGAGAAAAAAGCTCATTTAAGACCTGCACTTACGAAGGGGTTAGGCAGCTGTATATCAGGGAGTAAACCTTCTGAGAATAAAAACAGCTTTAGCTTGTTAAGGTAATTACACAGGGGAAAGGATAATGTACTGGGAACTCTTCAGAAGAATCTGATTTTTGGTGATGGCAGAGAGATAAAAGCTCATTTAGGAACGACATGAACATGCTGCGTATGTAGCTGTTTATCAGTAAATATCTCCACTGAGATTGAGAAAAGCAGTAGCTTAATAAATTAAGTACTTCCTGGTATGGTTACTGTACTGGTAACTCCCCAAAAGAATCTGGATTGTGGTGAGGGAACAGAGAAAAAAGCTCATTTAGGACCTGCACTTACGAAGGGGGTAGGCAGCTGTATATCAGGGAGTAAAGCTTCTGAGAATAAAAACAGCTGGAGCTTGTTAAGGTAATTACACAGGGGAAAGGATAATTTACTGGGAACTCCTCAGAAGAATCTGATTTGTGGTGAGGGCAGAGAGATAAAAGCTCATTTAGGAACGACATGAACATGCTGCGTAGGTAGCTGTTTATCAGTAAATATCTCCACTGAGATTAAGAAAAGCATTAGCTTAATAAATTAAGTACTTGCTGGTATGGTTGCTGTACTGGTAACTCCCCAAAAGAATCTGGATTGTGGTGAGGGAACAGAGAAATAAGCTCATTTATGACCTGCACTTACGAAGGGGTAGGCAGCTGTATATCAGGGAGTAAACCTTCTGAGAATAAAAACAGCTGGTGCTTGTTAAGGTAAATACACAGGGGAAAGGATAATGTACTGGGAACTCCTCAGAAGAATCTGATTTGTGGTGAGGGCAGAGAGATAAAAGCTCATTTAGGAACGACATGAACATGCTGCGTAGGTAGCTGTTTATCAGTAAATATCTCCACTGAGATTAAGAAAAGCAGTAGCTTAATAAATTAAATACTTCCTGGTATGGTTACTGTACTGGTATCTCCCAAAAGAATCTGGATTGTGGGGAGGGAACAGAGAAAAAAGCTCATTTAGTACCTGCACTTACGAAGGGGGTAGGCAGCTGTATATCAGCTAGGAAACCTTCTGAGAATAAAAACAGCTGGAGCTTGTTAAGGTAATTACACAGGGGAAAGGATAATGTACTGGGAACTCCTCAGAAGAATCTGATTTGTGGTGAGGGCAGAGAGATAAAAGCTCATTTAGGAACGACATGAACATGCTGCGTAAGTAGCTGTTTATCAGTAAATATCTCCACTGAGATTAAGAAAAGCAGTAGCTTAATAAATTAAGTACTTCCTGGTATGGTTACTGTACTGGTAACTCCCCAAAAGAATCTGGATTGTGGTGAGGGAACAGAGAAAAAAGCTCATTTAGGACCTGCACTTACGAAGGGGGTAGGCAGCTGTATATCAGGGAGTAAACCTTCTGAGAATAAAAACAGCTGGAGCTTGTTAAGGTAATTACACAGGGGAAAGGATAATGTACTGGGAACTCCTCAGAAGAATCTGATTTGTGGTGAGGGCAGAGAGATAAAAGCTCATTAGGAACGACATGAACATGCTGCGTAGGTAGCTGTTTATCAGTAAATATCTCCACTGAGATTAAGAAAAGCAGTAGCTTAATAAATTAAGTACTTCCTGGTATGGTTACTGTACTGGTAACTCCCTAAAGAATCTAGATTGTGGTGAGGGAACAGAGAAAAAAGCTCATTTAGGACCTGCACTTACGAAGGGGGTAGGCAGCTGTATATCAGGGAGTAAACCTTCTGAGAATAAAAACAGCTGGATCTTGTTAAGGTAATTACACAGGGGAAAGGATAATGTACTGGAACTCCTCAGAAGAATCTGATTTGTGGTGAGGGCAGAGAGATAAAAGCTCATTTAGGAACGACATGAACATGCTGCGTAGGTAGCTGTTTATCAGTAAATATCTCCACTGAGATTAAGAAAAGCAGTAGCTTAATAAATTAAGTACTTCGGGCTGGGGATATGGCCTAGTGGCAAGAGTGCCTGCCTCATATACATGAGGCCCTGGGTTCGATTCCCCAGCACCACATATACAGAAAATGGCCAGAAGTGGTGCTGTGGCTCAAGTGGCAGACTGCTAGCCTTGAGCAAAAGGAAGCCAGGGACAGTGCTCAGGCCCTGAGTCCAAGCCCCAGGAATGGCCAAAAAAAAAAAAAAAAAAAAAAAAACAAAATAAATTAAGTACTTCCTGTATGGTTACTGTACTGGTAACTCCCCAAAAGAATCTGGATTGTGGGGAGGGAACAGAGAAAAAAGCTCATTTAGGACCTGCACTTACGAAGGGGGTAGGCAGCTGTATATCAGGGAGTAAACCTTCTGAGAACAAAAACAGCTGGAGCATGTTAAGGTAATTACACAGGGGAAAGGATAATGTACTGGGAACTCCTCAGAAGAATCTAATTTGTGGTGAGGGCAGAGAGATAAAAGCTCATTTAGGAACGACATGACCATGCTGGGTAGGTAGCTGTTTATCAGTAAATATCTCCACTGAGATTAAGAAAAGCAGTAGCTTAATAAATTAAGTACGTCCTGGTATGGTTACTGTACTGGTTACTCCCAAAAGAATCTGGATTGTGGTGAGGGAACAGAGAAAAAAGCTCATTTAGGACCTGCACTTACGAAGGGGGTAGGCAGCTGTATATCAGGGAGTAAACCTTCTGAGAATAAAAACAGCTGGAGCTTGTTAAGGTAATTACACAGGGGAAAGGATAATGTACTGGAACTCCTCAGAAGAATCTGATTTGTGGTGAGGGCAGAGATATAAAAGCTCATTTAGGAACGACATGAACATGCTGCGTAGGTAGCTGTTTATCAGTAAATATCTCCACTGAGATTAAGAAAAGCAGTAGCTTAATAAATTAAGTACTTCCTAGTATGGTTACTGTACTGGTAACTCCCCAAAAGAATCTGGATTGTGGTGAGGGAACAGAGAAAAAAGCTCAGTTAGGACCTGCACTTACGAAGGGGGTAGGCAGCTGTATATCAGGGAGTAAACCTTCTGAGAATAAAAACAGCTGGAGCTTGTTAAGGTAATTACACAGGGGAAAGGATAATGTACTGGGAACTCCTCAGAAGAATCTGATTTGTGGTGAGGGCAGAGAGGTAAAAGCTCATGTAGGAACGACATGAACATGCTGCGTAGGTAGCTGTTTATCAGTAAATATCTCCACTGAGATTAAGAAAAGCAGTAGTTTAATAAATTAAGTACTTCCTGGTATGGTTACTGTACTGGTAACTCCCCAAAAGAATCAGGATTGTGGTGAGGGAACAGAGAAAAAAGCTCATTTAGGACCAGCACTTACGAAGGGGGTAGGCAGCTGTATATCAGGGAGGAATCCTTCTGAGAATAAAAAAACCTGGAGCTTGTTAAGGTAATCACACAGGGGAAAGTATAATGTACTCGGAACTAATCAGAAGAATCTGATTTGTGGTGAGGGCAGAGAGATAAAAGCTCATTTAGGAACGACATGAACATGCTGCGTAGGTAGCTGTTTATCAGTAAATATCTCCACTGAGATTAAGAAAAGCAGTAGCTTAATAAATTAAGTACTTCCTGGTATGGTTACTGTACTGGTAACTCCCCAAAAGAATCTGGATTGTGGTGAGGGAACAGAGAAAAAAGCTCATTTAGGACCTGCACTTACGAAGGGGGTAGGCAGCTGTATATCACGGAGTAAACCTTCTGAGAATAAAAACAGCTGGAGCTTGTTAAGGTAATTACACAGGGGAAAGGATAATGTACTGGGAACTCCTCAGAAGAATCTGATTTGTGGTGAGGGCAGAGAGATAAAAGCTCATTTAGGAACGACATGAACATGCTGCGTAGGTAGCTGTTTATCAGTAAATATCTCCACGGAGATTAAGAAAAGCATCAGCTTAATAAATTAAGTACTTCCTGGTATGGTTACTTTACTGGTATCTCCCCAAAAGAATCTGGATTGTGGTGAGGGAACAGAGAAAAAAGCTCATTTAGGACCTGCACTTACGAAGGGGGTAGGCAGCTGTATATCAGGGAATAAACCTTCTGAGAATAAAAACAGCTGGAGCCTGTTAAGGAAATTACACAGGGGAAAGGACAATGTACTGGGAACTCCTCAGAAGAATCTGATTTTTGGTGAGGGCAGAGAGATAAAAGCTCATTTAGGAAAGACATGAACATGCTGCGTAGGTAGCTGTTTATCCGTAAATATCTCCACTGAGATTAAGAAAAGCATTAGCTTAATAAATTAAGTACTTGCTGGTATGGTTGCTGTACTGGTAACTCCCCAAAAGAATCTGGATTGTGGTGAGGGAACAGAGAAATAAGCTCATTTATGACCTGCACTTACGAAGGGGGTAGGCAGCTGTATATCAGGGAGTAAACCTTCTGAGAATAAAAACAGCTGGTGCTTGTTAAGGTAAATACACAGGGGAAAGGATAATGTACTGGGAACTCCTCAGAAGAATCTGATTTGTGGTGAGAGCAGAGAGATAAAAGCTCATTTAGGAACGACATGAACATGCTGCGTAGGTAGCTGTTTATCAGTAAATATCTCCACTGAGATTAAGAAAAGAAGTAGCTTAATAAATTAAATACTTCCTGGTATGGTTACTGTACTGGTAACTCCCCAAAAGAATCTGGATTGTGGTGAGGGAACAGAGAAAAAAGCTCATTTAGGACCTGCACTTACGAAGGGGGTAGGCAGCTGTATATCAGCTAGGAAACCTTCTGAGAATAAAAACAGCTGGAGCTTGTTAAGGTAATTACACAGGGGAAAGGATAATGTACTGGGAACTCCTCAGAAGAATCTGATTTGTGGTGAGGGCAGAGAGATAAAAGCTCATTTAGGAACGACATGAACATGCTGCGTAGGTAGCTGTTTATCAGTAAATATCTCCACTGAGATTAAGAAAAGCAGTAGCTTAATAAATTAAATACTTCCTGGTATGGTTACTGTACTGGTATCTCCCAAAAGAATCTGGATTGTGGTGAGGGAACAGAGAAAAAAGCTCATTTAGGACCTGCACTTACGAAGGGGGTAGGCAGCTGTATATCAGGGAGTAAACCTTCTGAGAATAAAAACAGCTGGAGCTTGTTAAGGTAATTACACAGGGGAAAGGATAATGTACTGGGAACTCCTCAGAAGAATCTGATTTGTGGTGAGGGCAGAGAGATAAAAGCTCATTTAGGAACGACATGAACATGCTGCGTAGGTAGCTGTTTATCAGTAAATATCTCCACTGAGATTAAGAAAAGCAGTAGCTTAATAAATTAAGTACTTCCTGGTATGGTTACTGTACAGGTAACTCCCTAAAGAATCTGGATTGTGGTGAGGGAACAGAGAAAAAAGCTCATTTAGGACCTGCACTTACGAAGGGGGTAGGCAGCTGTATATCAGGGAGTAAACCTTCTGAGAATAAAAACAGCTGGATCTTGTTAAGGTAATTACACAGGGGAAAGGATAATGTACTGGGAACTCCTCAGAAGAATCTGATTTGTGGTGAGGGCAGAGAGATAAAAGCTCATTTAGGAACGACATGAACATGCTGCGTAGGTAGCTGTTTATCAGTAAATATCTCCACTGAGATTAAGAAAAGCAGTAGCTTAATAAATTAAGTACTTCGGGCTGGGGATATGGCCTAGTGGCAAGAGTGCCTGCCTCATATACATGAGGCCCTGGGTTCGATTCCCCAGCACCACATATACAGAAAATGGCCAGAAGTGGCGCTGTGGCTCAAGTGGCAGAGTGCTAGCCTTGAGCAAAAGGAAGCCAGGGACAGTGCTCAGGCCCTGAGTCCAAGCCCCAGGAATGGCCAAAAAAAAAAAAAAAAAAAAAAAAAACAAAATAAATTAAGTACTTCCTGGTATGGTTACTGTACTGGTACTCCCAAAAGAATCTGGATTGTGGGGAGGGAACAGAGAAAAAAGCTCATTTAGGACCTGCACTTACGAAGGGGGTAGGCAGCTGTATATCAGGGAGTAAACCTTCTGAGAATAAAAACAGCTGGAGCTTGTTAAGGTAATTACACAGGGGAAAGGATAATGTACTGGGAACTCCTCAGAGGAATCTAATTTGTGGTGAGGGCAGAGAGATAAAAGCTCATTTAGGAACGACATGACCATGCTGGGTAGGTAGCTGTTTATCAGTAAATATCTCCACTGAGATTAAGAAAAGCAGTAGCTTAATAAATTAAGTACTTCCTGGTATGGTTACTGTACTGGTTACTCCCCAAAAGAATCTGGATTGTGGTGAGGGAACAGAGAAAAAAGCTCATTTAGGACCTGCACTTACGAAGGGGGTAGGCAGCTGTATATCAGGGAGTAAACCTTCTGAGAATAAAAACAGCTGGAGCTTGTTAAGGTAATTACACAGGGGAAAGGATAATGTACTGGGAACTCCTCAGAAGAATCTGATTTTTGGTTAGGGCAGAGATATAAAAGCTCATTTAGGAACGACATGAACATGCTGCGTAGGTAGCTGTTTATCAGTAAATATCTCCACTGAGATTAAGAAAAGCAGTAGCTTAATAAATTAAGTACTTCCTGGTATGGTTACTGTACTGGTAACTCCCAAAAGAATCTGGATTGTGGTGAGGGAACAGAGAAAAAAGCTCATTTAGGACCTGCACTTACGAAGGGGGTAGGCAGCTGTATATCAGGGAGTAAACCTTCTGAGAATAAAAACAGCTGGAGCTTGTTAAGGTAATTACACAGGGGAAAGGATAATGTACTGGGAACTCCTCAGAAGAATCTGATTTTTGGTTAGGGCAGAGATATAAAAGCTCATTTAGGAACGACATGAACATGCTGCGTAGGTAGCTGTTTATCAGTAAATATCTCCACTGAGATTAAGAAAAGCAGTAGCTTAATAAATTAAGTACTTCCTAGTATGGTTACTGTACTGGTAACTCCCCAAAAGAATCTGGATTGTGGTGAGGGAACAGAGAAAAAAGCTCATTTAGGACCTGCACTTACGAAGGGGGTAGGCAGCTGTATATCAGGGAGGAATCCTTCTGAGAATAAAAAACCTGGAGCTTGTTAAGGTAATCACACAGGGGAAAGGATAATGTACTCGGAACTAATCAGAAGAATCTGATTTGTGGTGAGGGCAGAGAGATAAAAGCTCATTTAGGAACGACATGAACATGCTGCGTAGGTAGCTGTTTATCAGTAAATATCTCCACTGAGATTAAGAAAAGCAGTAGCTTAATAAATTAAGTACTTCCTGGTATGGTTACTGTACTGGTAACTCCCCAAAAGAATCTGGATTGTGGTGAGGGAACAGAGAAAAAAGCTCATTTAGGACCTGCACTTACGAAGGGGGTAGGCAGCTGTATATCACGGAGTAAACCTTCTGAGAATAAAAACAGCTGGAGCTTGTTAAGGTAATTACACAGGGGAAAGTATAATGTACTGGGAACTCCTCAGAAGAATCTGATTTGTGGTGAGGGCAGAGAGATAAAAGCTCATTTAGGAACGACATGAACATGCTGCGTAGGTAGCTGTTTATCAGTAAATATCTCCACGGAGATTAACAAAAGCATCAGCTTAATAAATTAAGTACTTCCTGGTATGGTTACTTTACTGGTATCTCCCCAAAAGAATCTGGATTGTGGTGAGGGAACAGAGAAAAAAGCTCATTTAGGACCTGCACTTACGAAGGGGGTAGGCAGCTGTATATCAGGGAGTAAACCTTCTGAGAATAAAAACAGCTGGAGCTTGTTAAGGAAATTACACAGGGAAAGGACAATGTACTGGGAACTCCTCAGAAGAATCTGATTTTTGGTGAGGGCAGAGAGATAAAAGCTCATTTAGGAAAGACATGAACATGCTGCGTAGGTAGCTGTTTATCCGTAAATATCTCCACTGAGATTAAGAAAAGCATTAGCTTAATAAATTAAGTACTTGCTGGTATGGTTACTGTACTGGTAACTCCCCAAAAGAATCTGGATTGTGGTGAGGGAACAGAGAAAAAAGCTCATTTAGGACCTGCACTTACGAAGGGGGTAGGCAGCTGTATATCAGCTAGGAAACCTTCTGAGAATAAAAACAGCTGGAGCTTGTTAAGGTAATTACACAGGGGAAAGGATAATGTACTGGGAACTCCTCAGAAGAATCTGATTTGTGGTGAGGGCAGAGAGATAAAAGCTCATTTAGGAACGACATGAACATGCTGCGTAGGTAGCTGTTTATCAGTAAATATCTCCACTGAGATTAAGAAAAGCAGTAGCTTAATAAATTAAGTACTTCCTGGTATGGTTACTGTACTGGTAACTCCCAAAAGAATCTGGATTGTGGTGAGGGAACAGAGAAAAAAGCTCATTTAGGACCTGCACTTACGAAGGGGGTAGGCAGCTGTATATCAGGGAGTAAACCTTCTGAGAATAAAAACAGCTGGATCTTGTTAAGGTAATTACACAGGGGAAAGGATAATGTACTGGGAACTCCTCAGAAGAATGTGATTTGTGGTGAGGGCAGAGAGATAAAAGCTCATTTAGGAACGACATGAACATGCTGCGTAGGTAGCTGTTTATCAGTAAATATCTCCACTGAGATTAAGAAAAGCAGTAGCTTAATAAATTAAGTACTTCGGGCTGGGGATATGGCCTAGTGGCAATAGTGCCTGCCTCATATACATGAGGCCCTGGGTTCGATTCCCAGCACCACATATACAGAAAATGGCCAGAAGTGGCGCTGTGGCTCAAGTGGCAGAGTGCTAGCCTTGAGCAAAAGGAAGCCAGGGACAGTGCTCAGGCCCTGAGTCCAAGCCCCAGGAATGGCCAAAAAAAAAAATAAATAAAAAAAAATAAATTAAGTACTTCCTGGTATGGTTACTGTACTGGTAACTCCCCAAAAGAATCTGGATTGTGGGGAGGGAACAGAGAAAAAAGCTCATTTAGGACCTGCACTTACGAAGGGGGTAGGCAGCTGTATATCAGGAGTAAACCTTCCGAGAATAAAAACAGCTGGAGCTTGTTAAGGTAATTACACAGGGGAAAGGATAATGTACTGGGAACTCCTCAGAAGAATCTAATTTGTGGTGAGGGCAGAGAGATAAAAGCTCATTTAGGAACGACATGACCATGCTGGGTAGGTAGCTGTTTATCAGTAAATATCTCCACTGAGATTAAGAAAAGCAGTAGCTTAATAAATTAAGTACTTCCTGGTATGGTTACTGTACTGGTTACTCCCCAAAGAATCTGGATTGTGGTGAGGGAACAGAGAAAAAAGCTCATTTAGGACCTGCACTTACGAAGGGGTAGGCAGCTGTATATCAGGGAGTAAACCTTCTGAGAATAAAAACAGCTGGAGCTTGTTAAGGTAATTACACAGGGGAAAGGATAATGTACTGGGAACTCTTCAGAAGAATCTGATTTGTGGTGAGGGCAGAGATATAAAAGCTCATTTAGGAACGACATGAACATGCTGCGTAGGTAGCTGTTTATCAGTAAATATCTCCACTGAGATTAAGAAAAGCAGTAGCTTAATAAATTAAGTACTTCCTAGTATGGTTACTGTACTGGTAACTCCCCAAAAGAATCTGGATTGTGGTGAGGGAACAGAGAAAAAAGCTCATTAGGACCTGCACTTACGAAGGGGGTAGGCAGCTGTATATCAGGGAGGAATCCTTCTGAGAATAAAAAAACCTGGAGCTTGTTAAGGTAATCACACAGGGGAAAGGATAATGTACTCGGAACTAATCAGAAGAATCTGATTTGTGGTGAGGGCAGAGAGATAAAAGCTGATTTAGGAACGACATGAACATGCTGCGTAGGTAGCTGTTTATCAGTAAATATCTCCACTGAGATTAAGAAAAGCAGTAGCTTAATAATTAAGTACTTCCTGGTATGGTTACTGTACTGGTAACTCCCCAAAAGAATCTGGATTGTGGTGAGGGAACAGAGAAAAAAGCTCATTTAGGACCTGCACTTACGAAGGGGGTAGGCAGCTGTATATCAGGGAGTAAACCTTCTGAGAATAAAAACAGCTGGATCTTGTTAAGGTAATTACACAGGGGAAAGGATAATGTACTGGGAACTCCTCAGAAGAATGTGATTTGTGGTGAGGGCAGAGAGATAAAAGCTCATTTAGGAACGACATGAACATGCTGCGTAGGTAGCTGTTTATCAGTAAATATCTCCACTGAGATTAAGAAAAGCAGTAGCTTAATAAATTAAGTACTTCGGGCTGGGGATATGGCCTAGTGGCAAGAGTGCCTGCCTCATATACATGAGGCCCTGGGTTCGATTCCCCAGCACCACATATACAGAAAATGGCCAGAAGTGGCGCTGTGGCTCAAGTGGCAGAGTGCTAGCCTTGAGCAATAGGAAGCCAGGGACAGTGCTCAGGCCCTGAGTCCAAGCCCCAGGAATGGCCAAAAAAAAAAAAAATAAAAAAAAATAAATTAAGTACTTCCTGGTATGGTTACTGTACTGGTAACTCCCCAAAAGAATTGATA
>NW_025961727.1:0-45077 GCF_023159225.1 Perognathus longimembris pacificus | reverse complement strand
GGGGTAGGCAGCTGTATATCAGGGAGTAAACCTTCTGAGAATAAAAACAGCTGGAGCTTGTTAAGGTAATTACACAGGGGAAAGGATAATGTACTGGGAACTATTCAGAAGAATCTGATTTGTGGTGAGGGGGAGAGAGATAAAAGCTCATTTAGGAACGACATGAACATGCTGCGTAGGTAGCTGTTTATCAGTAAATATCTCCCCTGAGATTAAGAGAAGCAGTAGCTTAATAAATTAAATACTTCCTGGTATGGTTACTGTACTGGTAACTCCCCAAAAGAATCTGGATTGTGGTGAGGGAACAGAGAGAAAAGCTCATTCAGGACCTGCACTTACGAAGGGGGTAGGCAGCTGTATATCAGGGAGTAAACCCTCTGAGAAAAAAACAGCTGGAGCTTGTTAACGTAATTGCACAGGGGAAAGGATAATGTACTGGGAACTCCTCAGAAGAATCTGATTTGTGGTAAGGGGAGAGAGATAAAAGCTCATTTAGGAACGACATGAACATGCTGCGTAGGTAGCTGTTTATCAGTAAATATCTCCACTGAGATTAAGAAAAGCAGTAGCTTAATAATTAAGTACTTCCTGGTATGGTTACTGTACTGGTAACTCCCCAAAAGAATCTCGATTGTGGTGAGGGAACAGAGAAAAAAGCTCATTTAGGACCTGCACTAACGAAGGGGGTAGGCAGCTGTATATCAGGGAGTAAACCTTCTGAGAATAAAAACGGCTGGAGCTTGTTAAGGTAATTACACAGGGGAAAGGATACTGTACTGGGAACTCCTCAGAAGAATCTGATTTGTGGTGAGGGGAGAGAGATAAAAGCTCATTTAGGAACGACATGAACATGCTGCGTAGGTAGCTGTTTATCAGTAAATATCTCCACTGAGATTAAGAAAAGCAGTAGCTTAATAAATTAAGTACTTCCTGGTATGGTTACTGTACTGGTAACTCCCCAAAAGAATCTGGATTGTGGTGAGGGAACTGAGAGAAAAGCTCATTTAGGACCTGCACTTACGAAGGAGGGTAGGCAGCTGTATATCAGGGAGTAAACCTACTGAGAATAAAAACAGCTGGAGCTTGTTAAGGTAATTACACAGGGGAAAGGATAATGTACTGGGAACTCCTCAGTAGCATCTGATTTGTGGTGAGGGGAGAGAGATAAAAGCTCATTTATGAACGACATGAACATGTTGCGTAGGTAGCTGTTTATCAGTAAATATCTCCACTGAGATTAAGAAAAGCAGTAGCTTAATAAATTAAGTGCTTCCTGGTATGGTTACTGTACTGGTAACTCCCCAAAAGAATCTGGATTGTAGTGAGGGAACAGAGAAAAAAGCTCATTTAGGACCTGCACTTACGAAGGGGGTAGGCAGCAGTATATCAGGGAGTGAACCTTCTGAGAATAAAAACAGCTGGAGCTTGTTAAGGTAATTACACAGGGGAAGGATAATGTACTGGGAACTCCTCAGAAGAATCTGATTTGTGGTGAGGGGAGAGAGATAAAAGCTCATTTAGGAACGACATGAACATGCTGCGTAGGTAGCTGTTTATCAGTAAATATCTCCACTGAGATTAAGAAAAGCAGTAGCTTAATAAATAAAGTACTTCCTGGTATGGTTACTGTACTGGTAACTCCCCAAAAGAGTCTGGATTGTGGTGAGGGAACAGAGAAAAAAGCTCATTTAGGACCTGCACTTACGAAGGGGGTAGGCAGCTGTATATCAGGGAGTAAAACCTTCTGAGAATAAAAACAGCTGGAGCTTGTTAAGGTAATTACACAGGGGAAAGGATAATGTACTGGGAACTCCTCAGAAGAATCTGATTTGTGGTGAGGGGAGAGAGATAAAAAGCTCATTTAGGAACGACATGAACATGCTGCGTAGGTAGCTGTTTATCAGTAAATATCTCCACTGAGATTAAGAAAAGCAGTAGCTTAATAAAATAAGAACTTCCTGGTATGGTTACTGTACTGGTAACTCCCCAAAAGAATCTGGATTTTGGTGAGGGAACAGAGAAAAAAGCTCATTTAGGACCTGCACTTACGAAGGGGGTAGGCAGCTGTATATCAGGGAGTAAACCTTCTGAGAAAAAAACAGCTGGAGCTTGTTAAGGTAATTACACAGGGGAAAGGATAATGTACTGGGAACTCCTCAGAAGAATCTGATTTGTGGTGAGGGGAGAGAGATAAAAGCTCATTTAGGAACGACATGAACATGCTGCGTAGGTAGCTGTTTATCAGTAAATATCTCCACTGAGATTAAGAAAAGCAGTAGCTTAATAAATTAAGTACTTCTTGGTATGGTTACTGTACTGGTAACTCCCAAAAGAATCTGGATTTTGGTGAGTGAACAGAGAAAATAGCTCATTTAGGACCTGCACTTACGAAGGGGGTAGGCAGCAGTATATCAGGGAGTAAACCTTCTGAGAATAAAAACAGCTGGAGAATGTTAAGGTAATTACACAGGGGAAAGGATAATGTACTGGGAACTCCTCAGAAGAATCTGATTTGTGGTGAGGGGAGAGAGATAAAAGCTCATTTAGGAACGACATGAACATGCTGCGTAGGTAGCTGTTTATCAGTAAATATCTCCACTGAGATTAAGAAAAGCAGTAGCTTAATAAGTTAAGTACTTCCTGGTATGGTTACTGTACTGGTAACTCCCCAAAAGAATCTGGATTGTGGTGAGATAACAGAGAAAAAAGCTCATTTAGGACCTGCACTTACGAAGGGATTAGGCAGCTGTATATCAGGGAGTAAACCTTCTGAGAATAAAAACAGCTGGAGCTTGTTAAGGTAATTACACAGGGGAAAGGATAATGTACTGGGAACTCCTCAGAAGAATCTGATTTGTGGTGAGGGGAGAGAGAAAAAAGCTCATTTAGCAACGACATGAACATGCTGCGTAGGTAGCTGTTTATCAGTAAATATCTCCACTGAGATTAAGAAAAGCAGTAGCTTAATAAATTAAGTACTTCCTGGTATGGTTACTGTACTGGTAACTCCCCAAAAGAATCTGGATTGTGGTGAGGGAACAGAGAAAATAGCTCATTTAGGACCTGCACTTACGAAGGGGGTAGGCAGCTGTATATCAGGGAGTAAACCTTCTGAGAATAAAAACAGCTGGAGCTTGTTAAGGTAATTACACAGGGGAAAGGATAATGTACTGGGAACTATTCAGAAGAATCTGATTTGTGGGTGAGGGGAGAGAGATAAAAGCTCATTTAGGAACGACATGAACATGCTGCGTAGGTAGCTGTTTATCAGTAAATATCTCCCCTGAGATTAAGAAAAGCAGTAGCTTAATAAATTAAATACTTCCTGGTATGGTTACTGTACTGGTAACTCCCCAAAAGAATCTGGATTGTGGTGAGGGAACAGAGAGAAAAGCTCATTCAGGACCTGCACTTACGAAGGGGGTAGGCAGCTGTATATCAGGGAGTAAACCCTCTGAGAATAAAAACAGCTGGAGCTTGTTAACGTAATTGCACAGGGGAAAGGATAATGTACTGGGAACTCCTCAGAAGAATCTGATTTGTGGTAAGGGGAGAGAGATAAAAGCTCATTTAGGAACGACATGAACATGCTGCGTAGGTAGCTGTTTATCAGTAAATATCTCCACTGAGATTAAGAAAAGCAGTAGCTTAATAAATTAAGTACTTCCTGGTATGGGTTACTGTACTGGTAACTCCCCAAAAGAATCTCGATTGTGGTGAGGGAACAGAGAAAAAAGCTCATTTAGGACCTGCACTAACGAAGGGGGTAGGCAGCTGTATATCAGGGAGTAAACCTTCTGAGAATAAAAACGGCTGGAGCTTGTTAAGGTAATTACACAGGGGAAAGGATACTGTACTGGGAACTCCTCAGAAGAATCTGATTTGTGGTGAGGGGAGAGAGATAATAGCTCATTTAGGAACGACAAGAACATGCTGCGTAGGTAGCTGTTTATCAGTAAATATCTCCACTTAGATTAGGAAAAGCAGTAGCTTAATAAATTAAGTACTTCCTGGTATGGTTACTGTACTGGTAACTCCCCAAAAGAATCTGGATTGTGGTGAGGGAACAGAGAAAAAAGCTCATTCAGGACCTGCACTTACGAAGGGGGTAGGCAGCTGTATATCAGGGAGTAAACCTTCTGAGAATAAAAACAGCTGGAGCTTGTTAAGGTAATTACACAGGGGAAAGGATAATGTACTGGGAACTCCTCAGAAGAATCTGATTTGTGGTGAGGGGAGAGAGATAAAAGCTCATTTAGGAACGACATGAACATGCTGCGTAGGTAGCTGTTTATCAGTAAATATCTCCACTGGGATAAAGAAAAGCAGTAGCTTAATAAATTAAGTACTTCCTGGTATGGTTACTGTACTGGTAACTCCCCAAAAGAATCTGGATTGTGGTGAGGGAAAAGAGAAAAAAGCTCATTCAGGACCTGCACTTACGAAGGGCGTAGGCAGCTGTATATCAGGGAGTAAACCTTCTGAGAATAAAAACAGCTGGAGCTTGTTAAGGTAATTACACAGGGGAAAGGATAATGTACTGGGAACTCCTCAGAAGAATCTGATTTGTGGTGAGGGGAGAGAGATAAAAGCTCATTTAGGAACGACATGAACATGCTGCGTAGGTAGCTGTTTATCAGTAAATATCTCCACTGAGATTAAGAAAAGCAGTAGCTTAATAAATAAAGTACTTCCTGGTATGGTTACTGTACTGGTAACTCCCCAAAAGAGTCTGGATTGTGGTGAGGGAACAGAGAAAAAAGCTCATTTAGGACCTGCACTTACGAAGGGGGTAGGCAGCTGTATATCAGGGAGTAAACCTTCTGAGAATAAAAACAGCTGGAGCTTGTTAAGGTAATTACACAGGGGAAAGGATAATGTACTGGGAACTCCTCAGAAGAATCTGATTTGTGGTGAGGGGAGAGAGATAAAAGCTCATTTAGGAACGACATGAACATGCTGCGTAGGTAGCTGTTTATCAGTAAATATCTCCACTGAGATTAAGAAAAGCAGTAGCTTAATAAATTAAGAACTTCCTGGTATGGTTACTGTACTGGTAACTCCCCAAAAGAATCTGGATTTTGGTGAGGGAACAGAGAAAAAAGCTCATTTAGGACCTGCACTTACGAAGGGGGTAGGCAGCTGTATATCAGGGAGTAAACCTTCTGAGAAAAAAAACAGCTGGAGCTTGTTAAGGTAATTACACAGGGGAAAGGATAATGTACTGGGAACTCCTCAGAAGAATCTGATTTGTGGTGAGGGGGAGAGAGATAAAAGCTCATTTAGGAACGACATGAACATGCTGCGTAGGTAGCTGTTTATCAGTAAATATCTCCACTGAGATTAAGAAAAGCAGTAGCTTAATAAATTAAGTACTTCTTGGTATGGTTACTGTACTGGTAACTCCCCAAAAGAATCTGGATTTTGGTGAGGGAACAGAGAAAATAGCTCATTTAGGACCTGCACTTACGAAGGGGGTAGGCAGCAGTATATCAGGGAGTAAACCTTCTGAGAATAAAAACAGCTGGAGCATGTTAAGGTAATTACACAGGGGAAAGGATAATGTACTGGGAACTCCTCAGAAGAATCTGATTTGTGGTGAGGGGAGAGAGATAAAAGCTCATTTAGGAACGACATGAACATGCTGCGTAGGTAGCTGTTTATCTGTAAATATCTCCACTGAGATTAAGAAAAGCAGTAGTTTAATAAGTTAAGTACTTCCTGGTATGGTTACTGTACTGGTAACTCCCCAAAAGAATCTGGATTGTGGTGAGATAACAGAGAAAAAAGCTCATTTAGGACCTGCACTTACGAAGGGGATTAGGCAGCTCTATATCAGGGAGTAAACCTTCTGAGAATAAAAACAGCTGGAGCTTGTTAAGGTAATTACACAGGGGAAAGGATAATGTACTGGGAACTCCTCAGAAGAATCTGATTTGTGGTGAGGGGAGAGAGATAAAAGCTCATTTAGCAACGACATGAACATGCTGCGTAGGTAGCTGTTTATCAGTAAATATCTCCACTGAGATTAAGAAAAGCAGTAGCTTAATAAATTAATTACTTCCTGGTATGGTTACTGTACTGGTAACTCCCAAAAGAATCTGGATTGTGGTGAGGGAACAGAGAAAAAAGCTCATTTAGGACCTGCACTTACGAAGGGGGTAGGCAGCTGTATATCAGGGAGTAAACCTTCTGAGAATAAAAACAGCTGGAGCTTGTTAAGGTAATTACACAGGGTAAAGGATAATGTACTGGGAACTATTCAGAAGAATCTGATTTGTGGTGAGGGGAGAGAGATAAAAGCTCATTTAGGAACGACATGAACATGCTGCGTAGGTAGCTGTTTATCAGTAAATATCTCCCCTGAGATTAAGAGAAGCAGTAGCTTAATAAATTAAATACTTCCTGGTATGGTTACTGTACTGGTAACTCCCCAAAAGAATCTGGATTGTGGTGAGGGAACAGAGAGAAAAGCTCATTCAGGACCTGCACTTACGAAGGGGGTAGGCAGCTGTATATCAGGGAGTAAACCCTCTGAGAATAAAAACAGCTGGAGCTTGTTAACGTAATTGCACAGGGGAAAGGATAATGTACTGGGAACTCCTCAGAAGAATCTGATTTGTGGTAAGGGGAGAGAGATAAAAGCTCATTTAGGAACGACATGAACATGCTGCGTAGGTAGCTGTTTATCAGTAAATATCTCCACTGAGATTAAGAAAAGCAGTAGCTTAATAAATTAAGTACTTCCGGGTATGGTTACTGTACTGGTAACTCCCCAAAAGAATCTCGATTGTGGTGAGGGAACAGAGAAAAAAGCTCATTTAGGACCTGCACTAACGAAGGGGGTAGGCAGCTGTATATCAGGGAGTAAACCTTCTGAGAATAAAAACGGCTGGAGCTTGTTAAGGTAATTACACAGGGGAAAGGATACTGTACTGGGAACTCCTCAGAAGAATCTGATTTGTGGTGAAGGGAGAGAGATAAAAGCTCATTTAGGAACGACATGAACATGCTGCGTAGGTAGCTGTTTATCAGTAAATATCTCCACTTAGATTAGGAAAAGCAGTAGCTTAATAAATTAAGTACTTCCTGGTATGGTTTACTGTACTGGTAACTCCCCAAAAGAATCTGGATTGTGGTGAGGGAACAGAGAAAAAAGCTCATTCAGGACCTGCACTTACGAAGGGGGTAGGCAGCTGTATATCAGGGAGTAAACCTTCTGAGAATAAAAACAGCTGGAGCTTGTTAAGGTAATTACACAGGGGAAAGGATAATGTACTGGGAACTCCTCAGAAGAATCTGATTTGTGGTGAGGGGAGAGAGATAAAAGCTCATTTAGGAACGACATGAACATGCTGCGTAGGTAGCTGTTTATCAGTAAATATCTCCACTGGGATAAAGAAAAGCAGTAGCTTAATAAATTAAGTACTTCCTGGTATGGTTACTGTACTGGTAACTCCCCAAAAGAATCTGGATTGTGGTGAGGGAAAAGAGAAAAAAGCTCATTCAGGACCTGCACTTACGAAGGGCGTAGGCAGCTGTATATCAGGGAGTAAACCTTCTGAGAATAAAAACAGCTGGAGCTTGTTAAGGTAATTACACAGGGGAAAGGATAATGTACTGGGAACTCCTCAGAAGAATCTGATTTGTGGTGAGGGGAGAGAGATAAAAGCTCATTTAGGAACGACATGAACATGCTGCGTAGGTAGCTGTTTATCAGTAAATATCTCCACTGAGATTAAGAAAAGCAGTAGCTTAATACATTAAGTACTTCTGGTATGGTTACTGTACTGGGTAACTCCCCAAAAGAATCTGGATTGTGGTGAGGGAACAGAGAAAAAAAGCTCATTCAGGACCTGCACTTACGAAGGGGGTAGGCAGCTGTATATCAGGGAGTAAACCTTCTGAGATTAAAAACAGCTGGAGCTTGTTAAGGTAATTACACAGGGGAAAGGATAATGTACTGGGAACTCCTCAGAAGAATCTGATTTGTGGTGAGGGGAGAGAGATAAAAGCTCATTTAGGAACGGCATGAACATGCTGCGTAGGTAGCTGTTTATAGTAAATATCTCCACTGAGATTAAGAAAAGCAGTAGCTTAATAAATTAAGTACTTCCTGGTATGGTTACTGTACTGATAACTCCCCAAAAGAATCTGGATTGTGGTGAGGGAACAGAGAAAAAAGCTCATTCAGGACCTGCACTTACGAAGGGCGTAGGCAGCTGTATATCAGGGAGTAAACCTTCTGAGAATAAAAACAGCTGGAGCTTGTTAAGGTAATTACACAGGGGAAACGATAATGTACTGGGAACTCCTCAGAAGAATCTGATTTGTGGTGAGGGGAGAGAGATAAAAGCTCATTTAGGAACGACATGAACATGCTGCGTAGGTAGCTGTTTATCAGTAAATATCTCCACTGAGATTAAGAAAAGCAGTAGCTTAATAAATTAAGTACTTCCTGGTATGGTTACTGTACTGGTAACTCCCCAAAAGAATCTGGATTGTGGTGAGGGAACAGAGAAAAAAGCTCATTTAGGACCTGCACTTACGAAGGGGGTAGGCAGCTGTATATCAGGGAGTAAACCTTCTGAGAATAAAAACAGCTGGAGCTTGTTAAGGTAATTACACAGGGGAAAGGATAATGTAAAGGGAACTCCTCAGAAGAATCTGATTTGTGGTGAGGGGAGAGAGATAAAAGCTCATTTAGGAACGACATGAACATGCTGCGTAGGTAGCTGTTTATCAGTAAGTATCTCTACTGAGATTAAGAAAAGCAGTAGCTTAATAAATTAAGTACTTCCTGGTATGGTTACTGTACTGGTAACTCCCCAAAAGAATCTGGATTGCGGTGAGGGAACAGAGAAAAAAGCTCATTTAGGACCTGCACTTACGAAGGGGGTAGGCAGCTGTATATCAGGGAGTAAACCTTCTGAGAATAAAAACAGCTGGAGCTTGTTACGGTAATTACACAGGGGAAAGGATAATGTACTGGGAACTCCTCAGAAGAATCTGATATGTGGTGAGGGGAGAGAGATAAAAGCTCATTTAGGAACGACATGAACATGCTGCGTAGGTAGCTGTTTATCAGTAAATATCTCCACTGAGATTAAGAAAAGCAGTAGCTTAATAAATTAAGTACTTCCTGGTATGGTTACTGTACTGGTAACTCCCCAAAAGAATCTGGATTGTGGTGAGGGAACAGAGAGATAAGCTCATTCAGGACCTGCACTTACGAAGGGGGTAGGCAGCTGTATATCAGGGAGTAAACCTTCTGAGAATAAAAACAGCTGGAGCTTGTTAACGTAATTGCACAGGGGAAAGGATAATGTACTGGGAACTCCTCAGAAGAATCTGATTTGTGGTGAGGGGAGAGAGATAAAAGCTCATTTAGGAACGACATGAACATGCTGCGTAGGTAGCTGTTTATCAGTAAATATCTCCACTGAGATTAAGAAAAGCAGTAGCTTAATAAATTAAGTACTTCCTGGTATGGTTACTGTACTGGTAACTCCCCAAAAGAATCTGGATTGTGGTGAGGGAACAGAGAAAAAAGCTCATTTAGGACCTGCACTTACGAAGGGGGTAGGCAGCTGTATATCAGGGAGTAAACCTTCTGAGAATAAAAACAGCTGGAGCTTGTTAAGGTAATTACACAGGGGAAAGGATAATGTACTGGGAACTCCTCAGAAGAATCTGATTTGTGGTGAGGGGAGAGAGATAAAAGCTCATTAAGAACGACATGAACATGCTGCGTAGGTAGCTGTTTATCAGTAAATATCTCCACTGAGATTAAGAAAAGCAGTAGCTTAATAAATTAAGTACTTCCTGGTATGGTTACTGTACTGGTAACTCCCCAAAAGAATCTGGATTGTGGTGAGGGAACAGAGAAAAAAGCTCATTCAGGACCTGCACTTACGAAGGGGGTAGGCAGCTGTATATCAGGGAGTAAACCTTCTGAGAATAAAAACAGCCGGAGCTTGTTAAGGTAATTACACAGGGGAAAGGATAATGTAAAGGGAACTCCTCAGAAGAAGCTGATTTGTGGTGAGGGGAGAGAGATAAAAGCTCATTTAGGAACGACATGAACATGCTGCGTAGGTAGCTGTTTATCAGTAAGTATCTCTACTGAGATTAAGAAAAGCAGTAGCTTAATAAATTAAGTACTTCCTGGTATGGTTACTGTACTGGTAACTCCCCAAAAGAATCTGGATTGCGGTGAGGGAACAGAGAAAAAAGCTCATTTAGGACCTGCACTTACGAAGGGGGTAGGCAGCTGTATATCAGGGAGTAAACCTTCTGAGAATAAAAACAGCTGGAGCTTGTTACGGTAATTACACAGGGGAAAGGATAATGTACTGGGAACTCCTCAGAAGAATCTGATTTGTGGTGAGGGGAGAGAGATAAAAGCTCATTTAGGAACGACATGAACATGCTGCGTAGGTAGCTGTTTATCAGTAAATATCTCCACTGAGATTAAGAAAAGCAGTAGCTTAATAAATTAAGTACTTCCTGGTATGGTTACTGTACTGGTAACTCCCCAAAAGAATCTGGATTGTGGTGAGGGAACAGAGAGAAAAGCTCATTCAGGACCTGCACTTACGAAGGGGGTAGGCAGCTGTATATCAGGGAGTAAACCTTCTGAGAATAAAAACATCTGGAGCTTGTTAAGGTAATTACACAGGGGAAAGGATAATGTACTGGGAACTCCTCAGAAGAATCTGATTTGTGGTGAGGGGAGAGAGATAAAAGCTCATTTAGGAACGACATGAACATGCTGCGTAGGTAGCTGTTTATCAGTAAATATCTCCACTGAGATTAAGAAAAGGAGTAGCTTAATAAATTAAGTACTTCCTGGTATGGTTACTGTACTGGTAACTCCCCAAAAGAATCTGGATTGTGGTGAGGGAACAGAGAGAAAAGCTCATTCAGGACCTGCACTTACGAAGGGGGTAGGCAGCTGTATATCAGGGAGTAAATCTTCTGAGAATAAAAACAGCTGGAGCTTGTTAAGGTAATTACACAGGGGAAAGGATAATGTACTGGGAACTCTTCAGAAGAATCTGATTTGTGGTGAGGGGAGAGAGATAAAAGCTCATTTAAGAACGACATGAACATGCTGCGTAGGTAGCTGTTTATCAGTAAATATCTCCACTGAGATTAAGAAAAGCAGTAGCTTAATAAATTAAGTACTTCCTGGTATGGTTACTGTACTGGTAACTCCCCAAAAGAATCTGGATTGTGGTGAGGGAACAGAGAAAAAAGCTCATTCAGGACCTGCACTTACGAAGGGGGTAGGCAGCTGTATATCAGGGAGTAAACCTTCTGAGAATAAAAACAGCCGGAGCTTGTTAAGGTAATTACACAGGGGAAAGGATAATGTAAAGGGAACTCCTCAGAAGAAGCTGATTTGTGGTGAGGGGAGAGAGATAAAAGCTCATTTAGGAACGACATGAACATGCTGCGTAGGTAGCTGTTTATCAGTAAGTATCTCTACTGAGATTAAGAAAAGCAGTAGCTTAATAAATTAAGTACTTCCTGGTATGGTTACTGTACTGGTAACTCCCCAAAAGAATCTGGATTGCGGTGAGGGAACAGAGAAAAAAGCTCATTTAGGACCTGCACTTACGAAGGGGGTAGGCAGCTGTATATCAGGGAGTAAACCTTCTGAGAATAAAAACAGCTGGAGCTTGTTACGGTAATTACACAGGGGAAAGGATAATGTACTGGGAACTCCTCAGAAGAATCTGATTTGTGGTGAGGGGAGAGAGATAAAAGCTCATTTAGGAACGACATGAACATGCTGCGTAGGTAGCTGTTTATCAGTAAATATCTCCACTGAGATTAAGAAAAGCAGTAGCTTAATAAATTAAGTACTTCCTGGTATGGTTACTGTACTGGTAACTCCCCAAAAGAATCTGGATTGTGGTGAGGGAACAGAGAGAAAAGCTCATTCAGGACCTGCACTTACGAAGGGGGTAGGCAGCTGTATATCAGGGAGTAAACCTTCTGAGAATAAAAACATCTGGAGCTTGTTAAGGTAATTACACAGGGGAAAGGATAATGTACTGGGAACTCCTCAGAAGAATCTGATTTGTGGTGAGGGGAGAGAGATAAAAGCTCATTTAGGAACGACATGAACATGCTGCGTAGGTAGCTGTTTATCAGTAAATATCTCCACTGAGATTAAGAAAAGGAGTAGCTTAATAAATTAAGTACTTCCTGGTATGGTTACTGTACTGGTAACTCCCCAAAAGAATCTGGATTGTGGTGAGGGAACAGAGAGAAAAGCTCATTCAGGACCTGCACTTACGAAGGGGGTAGGCAGCTGTATATCAGGGAGTAAATCTTCTGAGAATAAAAACAGCTGGAGCTTGTTAAGGTAATTACACAGGGGAAAGGATAATGTACTGGGAACTCTTCAGAAGAATCTGATTTGTGGTGAGGGGAGAGAGATAAAAGCTCATTTAAGAACGACATGAACATGCTGCGTAGGTAGCTGTTTATCAGTAAATATCTCCACTGAGATTAAGAAAAGCAGTAGCTTAATAAATTAAGTACTTCCTGGTATGGTTACTGTACTGGTAACTCCCCAAAAGAATCTGGATTGTGGTGAGGGAACAGAGCAAAAAGCTCATTTAGGACCTGCACTTACGAAGGGGGTAGGCAGCTGTATATCAGGGAGTAAACCTTCTGAGAATAAAAACAGCTGGAGCTTGTTAAGGTAATTACACAGGGGAAAGGATAATGTTCTGGGAACTCCTCAGAAGAATCTGATTTGTGGTGAGGGGAGAGAGATAAAAGCTCATTTAGGAACGACATGAACATGCTGCGTAGGTAGCTGTTTATCAGTAAATATCTCCACTGAGATTAAGAAAAGCATTAGCTTAATAAATTAAGTACTTCCTGGTATGGTTACTGTACTCGTAACTCCCCAAAAGAATCTGGATTGTGGTGAGGGAACAGAGAAAAAAGCTCATTTAGGACCTGCACTTACGAAGGGGGTAGGCAGCTGTATATCAGGGAGTATCCCTTCTGGGAATAAAAACAGCTGGAGCTTGTTAAGGAAATTACACAGGGGAAAGGAAAATGTACTGGGAACTCCTCAGAAGAATCTGATTTGTGGTGAGGGGAGAGAGGTAAAAGCTCATTTAGGAACGACATGAACATGCTGCGTAGGTAGCTGTTTATCAGTAAATATCTCCAATGAGTTTAAGAAAAGCAGCAGCTTAATAAATTAAGAACTTCCTGGTATGGTTACTGCACTGGTAACTCCCCAAAAGAATCTGGATTGTGGTGAGGGAACAGAGAAAAAAGCTCATTTAGGACCTGCATTTACGAAGGGGGTAGGCAGCTGTATATCAGGGAGTAAACCTTCTGAGAATAAAAACAGCTGGAGCTTGTTAAGGTAATTACACAGGGGAAAGGATAATGTACTGGGAACTCCTCAGAAGAATCTGATTTGTGGTGAGGGGAGAGAGATAAAAGCTCATTTAGGAACGACATGAACATGCTGCGTAGGTAGCTGTTTATCAGTAAATATCACCACTAATTTTAAGAAAAGCAGTAGCTTAATAAATTAAGTACTTCCTGGTATGGTTACTGTACTGGTAACTCCCCAAAAGAATCTGGATTGTGGTGACGGAACAGAGAAAAAAGCTCATTTAGGACCTGCACTTACGAAGGGGGTAGGCAGCTGTATATCAGGGAGTAAACCTTCTCAGAATAAAATCAGGTGGAGCTTGTTAAGGTAATTACAAAGGGGAAAGGATAATGTACTGGGAACTCCTCAGAAGAATCTGATTTGTGGTGAGGGGAGAGAGATAAAAGCTCATTTAGGAACGACATGAACATGCTGCGTAGGTAGTTGTTTATCAGAAAATATCTCCACTGAGATTAAGAAAAGCAGTAGCTCAATAAATTAAGTACTTCCTGGTATGGTTACTGTACTGGTAACTCCCCAAAATAATCTGGATTGGGGTGAGGGAACAGAGAAAAAAGATCATTTAGGACCTGCACTTACGAAGGGGGTAGGCAGCTGTATATCAGTGAGTAAACCTTCTGAGAATAAAAACAGCTGGAGCTTGTTAAGGTAATTACACAGGGGAAAGGATAATGTACTGGGAACTGCTCAGAAGAATCTGATTTGCGGTGAGGGGAGAGAGATAAAAGCTCATTTAGGAACGACATGAACATGCTGCGTATGTAGCTGTTTATCAGTAAATATCTCCACTGAGATTAAGAAAAGCAGTAGCTTAATAAATTAAGTACTTCCTGGTATGGTTACTGTACTGGTAACTCCCCAAAAGAATCTGGATTGTGGTGAGGGAACAGAGAAAAAAGCTCATTTAGGACCTGCACTTACGAAGGGGGTAGTCAGCTGTATATCAGGGAGTAAAACTTCTGAGAATAAAAACAGCTGGAGCTTGTTAAGGTAATTACACAGGGGAAAGGATAATGTACTGGGAACTCCTCAGAAGAATCTGATTTGTGGTGAGGGGAGAGAGATAAAAGCTCATTTAGGAACGACACGATCATGCTGCGTAGGTAGCTGTTTATCAGTAAATATCTCCACTGAGATTAACAAAAGCAGGAGATTAATAAACTAAGTAATTCCTGGTATGTTTACTGTACTGGTAACTCCCCAAAAGAATCTGGATTTTGGTGAGGGAACAGAGAAAAAAGCTCATTTATAACCTGCAATTACGAAGGGGGTAGGCAGCTGTATATCAGGGAGTAAACCTTCTGAGAATAAAAACAGCTGGAACTTGTTAAGGTAATTACACAGGGGAAAGGATAATGTACAGGGAACTCCTCAGAAGAATCTGATTTGTGGTTAGGGGAGAGAGATAAAAGCTCATTTAGGAACGACATGAACATGCTGCATAGGTAGCTGTTTATCAGTAAAAATCTCCACTGAGATTAAGAAAAGCAGTAGCTTAATAAATTAAGTACTTCCTGGTATGGTTACTGTACTGGTAACTCCCCAAAAGAATCTGGATTGTGGTGAGGGAACAGAGAAAAAAGCTCATTTAGGACCTGCACTTACGAAGGGGGTAGGCAGCTGTATATCAGGGAGTAAACCTTCTGAGAATAAAAACAGCTCGAGCTTGTTAAGGTAATTACACAAGGGAAAGGATAATGTACTGGGAAATCCTCAGAAGAATCTGATTTGTGGTGAGCGGAGAGAGATAAAAGCTCATTTACTAACGACATGAACATGCTGCGTGGGTAGATGTTTATCAGTAAATATCTCCACTGAGATTAAGAAAAGCAGTAGCTTAATAAATTAAGTACTTCCTGGTATGGTTACTGTACTGGTAACTCCCCAAAAGAATCTGGATTGTGGTGAGGGAACAGAGAAAAAAGCTCATTTAGGACCTGCACTTACGAAGGGGGTAGGCAGCTGTATATCAGGGAGTAAACCTTCTGAGAATAAAAACAGCTGGAGCTTGTTAAGGTAATTACACAGGGGAAAGGATAATGTTCTGGGAACTCCTCAGAAGAATCTGATTTGTGGTGAGGGGAGAGAGATAAAAGCTCATTTAGGAACGACATGAACATGCTGCGTAGGTAGCTGTTTATCAGTAAATATCTCCACTGAGATTAAGAAAAGCAGTAGCTTAATAAATTAAGTACTTCCTGGTATGGTTACTGTACTGGTAACTCCCCAAAAGAATCTGGATTGTGGTGAGGGAACAGAGAAAAAAGATCATTTAGGACCTGCACTTACGAAGGGGGTAGGCAGCTGTATATCAGGGAGTAAATCTTCTGAGAATAAAAACAGCTGGAGCTTGTTAAGGTAATTACACAGGGGAAAGGATAATGTACTGGGAACTCCCCAGAAGAATCTGATTTGTGGTGAGGGGAGAGAGATAAAAGCTCATTTAGGAACGACATGAACATGCTGCGTAGGTAGCTGTTTATCAGTAAATATCTCCACTGAGATTAAGAAAAGCAGTAGCTTAATAAATTAAGTACTTCCTGGTATGGTTACTGTACTGGTAACTCCCCAAAAGAATCTGGATTGTGGTGAGGGAACAGAGAAAAAAGCTCATTTAGGACCTGTACTTACGAAGGGGGTAGGCAGCTGTATATCAGGGAGTAAATCTTCTGAGAATAAAAACAGCTGGAGCTTGTTAAGGTAATTACACAGGGGAAAGGATAATGTACTGGGAACTCCTCAGAAGAATCTGATTTGTGGTGAGGGGAGAGAGATAAAAGCTCATTTAGGAACGACATGAACATGCTGCGTAGGTAGCTGTTTATGAGTAAATATCTGCACTGAGATTAAGAAAAGCAGTAGATTAATAAATTAAGTACGTCCTGGTATGGTTACTGTACTAGTAACTCCCCAAAAAATCTGGATTGTGGTGAGGGAACAGAGAAAAAAGCTCATTTAGGACCTGCACTTACGAAGGGGGTAGGCCGCTGTATATCAGGGAGTAAACCTTCTGAGAATAAAAACAGCTGGAGCTTCTTAAGGTAATTATGTAGGGGAAAGGATAGTGTACTGGGAACTCCTCAGAAGAATCTGATTTGTGGTGAGGGGAGAGAGATAAAAGCTCATTCAGGAACGACTTGTACATGCTGCGTAGGTAGCTGTTTGTCAGTAAATATCTCCACTGAGATTAAGAAAAGCAGTAGCTTAATAAATTAAGTACCTCCTGGTATGGTTACTGTACTGGTAACTCCCCAAAAGAATCTGGATTGTGGTGAGGGAACAGAGAAAAAAGCTCATTTAGGACCTGCACTTACGAAGGGGGTAGGCAGCTGTATATCAGGGAGTAAACCTTCTAAGAATAAAAAGAGCTGGAGCTTGCTAAGGTAATTACGCAGGGGAAAGATAATTTACTGGGAACTCCTCAGAAGAATATGATTTGTGATGAGGGGAGAGAGATAAAAGCTCATTTAGGAACGACATGATCATGCTGCGTAGGTAGCTGTTTATCAATAAATATCTCCACTGAGATTAAGAGAAGCAGTAGCTTAATAAATTAAGTACTTCCTGGTATGGTTACTGTACTGGTAACTCCCCAAAAGAGTCTGGATTGTGGTGAGGGAACAGAGAAAAAAGCTCATTTAGGAACTGCACTTACGAAGGGGGTAGGCAGCAGTATATCAGGGAATAAACCTTCTGAGAATAAAAACAGCTGGAGCTTGTTAAGGTAATTACACAGGGTAAAGGATAATGTACTGGGAACTCCTCAGAAGAATCTGATTTGTGGTGAGGGGAGAGAGATAAAAGCTCATTTAGGAACGACATGAACATGCTGCGTAGGTAGCTGTTTATCAGTAAATATCTCCACTGAGATTAAGAAAAGCAGTAGCTTAATAAATTAAGTACCTCCTGGTATGGTTACTGTACTGGTAACTCCCCAAAAGAATCTGGATTGTGGTGAGGGAACAGAGAAAAAAGCTCATTTAGGACCTGCACTTACGAAGGCGGTAGGCAGCTCTATATCAGGGAGTAAACCTTCTGAGAATAAAAACAGCTGGAGCTTGTTAAGGTAATTACACAGGGGAAAGGATAATGTACTGGGAACTCCTCAGAAGAATCTGATTTGTGGTGAGGGGAGAGAGATAAAAGCTCATTTAGGAACGACATGAACATGCTGCGTACGTAGCTGTTTATCAGTAAATATCTCCACTGAGATTAAGAAAAGCTGTAGCTTAATAAATAAAGTACTTCCTGGTATGGTTACTGTACTGGTAACTCCCCAAAAGAATCTGGATTGTGGTGAGGGAACTGAGAAAAAAGCTCATTTAGGACCTGCACTTACGAAGGGGGTAGGCAGCAGTATATCAGGGAGTAAACCTTCTGAGAAAAAAACAGCTGGAGCTTGTTAAGGTAATTACACAGGGGAAAGGATAATGTACTGGGAACTCCTCAGAAGAAGTTGATTTGCGGTGAGGGGAGAGAGATAAAAGCTCATTTAGGAACGACATGAACATGCTGCGTAGGTGGCTGTTTATCAGTAAATATCTCCACTGAGATTAAGAAAAGCCGTAGCTTAATAAATTAAGTACTTCCTGGTATGGGTACTGTACTGGTAACTCCCCAAAAGAATCTGGATTGTGGTGAGGGAACAGAGAAAAAAGCTCATTTAGGACCTGCACTTACGAAGGGGGTAGGCAGCTGTATATAAGGGAGTAAACCTTCTGAGAATAAAAACAGCTGGAGCTTGTTAAGGTAATTACACAGGGGAAAGGATAATGTACTGGGAACTCCTCAGAAGAATCTGATTTGTGGTGAGGGGAGAGAGATAAAAGCTCATTTAGGACCGACATGAACATGCTGCGTATGTAGCTGTTTATCAGTAAATATCTCCACTGAGATTAAGAGAATCAGTAGCTTAATATATTAAGTACTTCCTGGTATGATTACTGTACTGGTAACTCCCCAAAAGAATCTGGATTGTGGTGAGGGAACAGAGAAAAAAGCTCATTTAGGACCTGCACTTACGAAGGGGGTAGGCAGCTGTATATCAGGGAGTAAACCTTCTGAAAATAAAAACAGCTGGAGCTTGTTAAGTTAATTACACAGGGGAAAGGATAATGTACTGGGAACTCCTCAGAAGAATCTGAATTGTGGTGAGGGGAGAGAGATAAAAGCTCATTTATGAACGACATGAACATGCTGCGTAGGTAGCTGTTTGTCAGTAAATATCTCCACTGAGATTAAGAAAAGCAGTAGTTTAATAAATTAAGTACTTCCTGATATGGTTACTGTACTGGTAACTCCCCAAAAGAATCTTTATTGTAGTGAGGGAACAGAGAAAAAAGCTCATTTAGGACCTGCACTTGCGAAGGGGGTAAGCAGCTGTATATCAGGGAGTAAACCTTCTGAGAATAAAAACAGCTGGAGCTTGTTAAGGTAATTACACAGGGGAAACGATAATGTACTGGGAACTCCTCAGAAGAATCTGATTTGTGGTGAGGGGAGAGAGACTAAAGCTCATTTAGGAACGACATGAACATGCTGGGTAGGTAGCTGTTTATCAGTAAATATCTCCACTGAGATTAAGAAAAGCAGTAGCTTAATAAATTAAGTCCTTCCTGGTATGGTTACTGTACTGGTAACTCCCCAAAAGAATCTGGATTGCGGTGAGGGAACATAGAAAAAAGCTCATTTAGGACCAGCACTTACGAAGGGGGTAGGCAGCTGTATATCAGGGAGTAAACCTTCTGAGAATAAAAACAGCTGGAGCTTGCTAAGGTAATTACACAGGGGAAAGGATAATTTACTGGGAACTCCTCAGAAGAATGTGATTTGTGGTGAGGGGAGAGAGATAAAAGCTCATTTAGGAACGACAGGAACATGCTGCGTAGGTAGCTGTTTGTCAGTAAATATCTCCACTGAGATTAAGAAAAGCAGTAGCTTAATAAATTAAGTACTTCCTGGTATGGTTACTGTACTGGTAACTCCCCAAAAGAGTCTGGATTGTGGTGAGGGAACAGAGAAAAAAGCTCATTTAGGACCTGCACTTACGAAGGGGGTAGGCAGCTGTATATCAGGGAGTAAACCTTCTGAGAATAAAAACAGCTGGAGCTTGTTAATGTAATTACACAGGGGAAAGGATAATGTACTGGGAAATCCTCAGAAGAATCTGATTTGTGGTGAGGGGAGAGAGATAAAAGCTCATTTAGGAACGACATGAACATGCTGCGTAGATAGCTGTTTATCAGTAAATATCTCCACTGAGATTAAGAAAAGCAGTAGCTTAATAAATTAAGTACTACCTGGTATGGTTACTGTACTGGTAACTCCCCAAAAGAATCTGGATTGTGGTGAGGGAACAGAGAAAAAAGCTCATTTAGGACCTGCACTTACGAAGGGGTTAGGCAGCTGTATATCAGGGAGTAAACCTTCTGAGAATAAAAACAGCTGGAGCTTGTTAATGTAATTACACAGGGGAAAGGATAATGTACTGGGAAATCCTCAGAAGAATCTGATTTGTGGTGAGGGGAGAGAGATAAAAGCTCATTTAGGAACGACAGAACATGCTGCGTAGGTAGCTGTTTATCAGTAAATATCTCCACTGAGATTAAGAAAAGCAGTAGCTTAATAAATTAAGTACTTCCTGGTATGGTTACTGTACTGGTAACTCCCCAAAAGAATCTGGATTGTGGTGAGGGAACAGAGAAAAAAGCTCATTTAGGACCTGCACTTACGAAGGGGGTAGTCAGCTGTATATCAGGGAGTAAACCTTCTGAGAATAAAAACAGCTGGAGCTTGTTAAGGTAATTACACAGGGGAAAGGATAATGTACTGGGAACTCCTCAGAACAATCTGATTTGTGTTGAGGGGAGAGAGATAAAAGCTCATTTAGGAACGACATGAACATGCTGCGTACGTAGCTGTTTATCAGTAAATATCTCCACTGAGATTAAGAAAAGCAGTAGCTTAATAAATTAAATACTTCCTGGTATGGTTTCTGTACTGGTAACTCCCCAAAAGAATCTGGATTGTGGTGAGGGAACAGAGAAAAAAGCTCATTTATGACCTGCACTTACGAAGGGGGTAGGCAGCTGTATATCAGGGAGTATACATTCTGGGAATAAAAACAGCTGGAGCTTGTTAAGGTAATTACACAGGGGAAAGGGAAATGTACTGGGAACTCCTCAGAAGAATGTGATTTGTGGTGAGGGGAGAGAGATAAAAGCTCATTTAGGAACGACAGGAACATGCTGCGTAGGTAGCTGTTTGTCAGTAAATATCTCCACTGAGATTAAGAAAAGCAGTAGCTTAATAAATTAAGTACTTCCTGGTATGGTTACTGTACTGGTAACTCCCCAAAAGAGTCTGGATTGTGGTGAGGGAACAGAGAAAAAAGCTCATTTAGGACCTGCACTTACGAAGGGGGTAGGCAGCTGTATATCAGGGAGTAAACCTTCTGAGAATAAAAACAGCTGGAGCTTGTTAATGTAATTACACAGGGGAAAGGATAATGTACTGGGAAATCCTCAGAAGAATCTGATTTGTGGTGAGGGGAGAGAGATAAAAGCTCATTTAGGAACGACATGAACATGCTGCGTAGATAGCTGTTTATCAGTAAATATCTCCACTGAGATTAAGAAAAGCAGTAGCTTAATAAATTAAGTACTACCTGGTATGGTTACTGTACGGGTAACTCCCCAAAAGAATCTGGATTGTGGTGAGGGAACAGAGAAAAAAGCTCATTTAGGACCTGCACTTACGAAGGGGTTAGGCAGCTGTATATCAGGGAGTAAACCTTCTGAGAATAAAAACAGCTGGAGCTTGTTAATGTAATTACACAGGGGAAAGGATAATGTACTGGGAAATCCTCAGAAGAATCTGATTTGTGGTGAGGGGAGAGAGATAAAAGCTCATTTAGGAACGACAGAACATGCTGCGTAGGTAGCTGTTTATCAGTAAATATCTCCACTGAGATTAAGAAAAGCAGTAGCTTAATAAATTAAGTACTTCCTGGTATGGTTACTGTACTGGTAACTCCCCAAAAGAATCTGGATTGTGGTGAGGGAACAGAGAAAAAAGCTCATTTAGGACCTGCACTTTCGAAGGGGGTAGTCAGCTGTATATCAGGGAGTAAACCTTCTGAGAATAAAAACAGCTGGAGCTTGTTAAGGTAATTACACAGGGGAAAGGATAATGTACTGGGAACTCCTCAGAACAATCTGATTTGTGTTGAGGGGAGAGAGATAAAAGCTCATTTAGGAACGACATGAACATGCTGCGTACGTAGCTGTTTATCAGTAAATATCTCCACTGAGATTAAGAAAAGCAGTAGCTTAATAAATTAAATACTTCCTGGTATGGTTTCTGTACTGGTAACTCCCCAAAAGAATCTGGATTGTGGTGAGGGAACAGAGAAAAAAGCTCATTTATGACCTGCACTTACGAAGGGGGTAGGCAGCTGTATATCAGGGAGTATACATTCTGGGAATAAAAACAGCTGGAGCTTGTTAAGGTAATTACACAGGGGAAAGGGAAATGTACTGGGAACTCCTCAGAAGAATCTGATTTGTGGTGAGGGGAGAGAGATAAAAGCTCATTTAGGAACGACATGAACATGCTGCATAGGTAGCTGTTTATCAGTAAATATCTCCACTGAGATTAAGAAAAGCAGTATCTTAATAAATTAAGTACTTCCTGGTACAGGTACTGTACTGGTAACTCCCCAAAAGAATCTGGATTGTGGTGAGGGAACAAAGAAAAAAGCTCATTTAGGACCTGCACTTACGAAGGGGGTAGGCAGGTGTATATCAGGGAGTAAACCTACTGAGAATAAAAACAGCTGGAGCTCGTTAAGGTAATTACACTGGGGAAAGGCTAATGTACTGGGAACTCCTCAGAAGAATCTTATTTGTTGTGAGGGGAGAGAGATAAAAGCTCATTTAGGAACGACATGAACATGCTGCATACATAGCTGTTTATCTGTAAATATCTCCAATGAGATTAAGAAAAGCAGTAGCTTAGTAAATTAAGTACTTCCTGGTATGGTTACCGTACTGGTAACTCCCCAAAAGAATCTTTATTGTAGTGAGGGAACAGAGAAAAAAGCTCATTTAGGACCTGCACTTGAGAAGGGGGTAGGCAGCTGTATATCAGGGAGTAAACCTTCTGAGAAAAAAACAGCTGGAGCTTGTTAAGGTAATTACACAGGGGAAAGGATAATGTACTGGGAACTCCTCAGAAGAAGTTGATTTGCGGTGAGGGGAGAGAGATAAAAGCTCATTTAGGAACGACATGAACATGCTGTGTAGGTAGCAGTTTATCAGTAAATATCTCCACTGAGATTAAGAAAAGCAGTAGCTTAATAAATTAAGTTCTTCCTGGTATGGTTACTGTACTGGTAACTCCCCAAAAGTGTCTGGATTGTGGTGAGGGAACAGAGAAAAAAGCTCATTTAGGACCTGCACTTACGAAGGGGGTAGGCAGCAGTATATCAGGGAGTAAACCTTCTGAAAATAAAAACAGCTGGAGCTTGTTAAGGTAATTACACAGGGTAAAGGATAATGTACTGGGAACTCCTCAGAAGAATCTGATTTGTGGTGAGTGGAGAGAGATAAAAGCTCATTTAGGAACGACATGAACATGCTGCGTAGGTAGCTGTTTATCAGTAAATATCTACACTGAGATTAAGAAAAGCAGTAGCTTAATAAATTAAGTACTTCCTGGTATGGTTACTGTAATGGTAACTCCCCAAAAGAATCTGGATTGTGGTGAGGGAACAGAGAAAAAAGCTCATTTAGGAACTGCACTTACGAAGGGGGTAGGCAGGTGTATATCAGGGAGTAAACCTTCTGAGAATAAAAAGAGCTGGAGCTTGTTAAGGTAATTACACAGGGGAAAGGATAATGTACTGGGAACTCCTCAGAAGAATCTGATTTGTGGTGAGGGGAGAGAGATAAAAGCTCATTTAGGAACGACATGAACATGCTGCGTAGGTAGCTGTTTGTCAGTAAATATCTCCACTGAGATTAAGAAAAGCAGTAGCTTAATAAATTAAGTACTTCCTGGTATGGTTACTGTACTGGTAACTCCCCAAAAGAGTCTGGATTGTGGTGAGGGAACAGAGAAAAAAGCTCATTTAGGACCTGCACTTACGAAGGGGGTAGGCAGCTGTATATCAGGGAGTAAACCTTCTGAGAATAAAAACAGCTGGAGCTTGTTAATGTAATTACACAGGGGAAAGGATAATGTACTGGGAAATCCTCAGAAGAATCTGATTTGTGGTGAGGGGAGAGAGATAAAAGCTCATTTAGGAACGACATGAACATGCTGCGTAGATAGCTGTTTATCAGTAAATATCTCCACTGAGATTAAGAAAAGCAGTAGCTTAATAAATTAAGTACTTCCTGGTATGGTTACTGTACTGGTAACTCCCCAAAAGAATCTGGATTGTGGTGAGGGAACAGAGAAAAAAGCTCATTTAGGACCTGCACTTACGAAGGGGGTAGGCAGCTGTATATCAGGGAGTAAACCTTCTGAGAATAAAAACAGCTGGAGCTTGTTAATGTAATTACACAGGGGAAAGGATAATGTACTGGGAAATCCTCAGAAGAATCTGATTTGTGGTGAGGGGAGAGAGATAAAAGCTCATTTAGGAACGACAGAACATGCTGCGTAGGTAGCTGTTTATCAGTAAATATCTCCACTGAGATTAAGAAAAGCAGTAGCTTAATAAATTAAGTACTTCCTGGTATGGTTACTGTACTGGTAACTCCCTAAAAGAATCTGGATTGTGGTGAGGGAACAGAGAAAAAAGCTCATTTAGGACCTGCACTTACGAAGGGGGTAGTCAGCTGTATATCAGGGAGTAAACCTTCTGAGAATAAAAACAGCTGGAGCTTGTTAAGGTAATTACACAGGGGAAAGGATAATGTACTGGGAACTCCTCAGAACAATCTGATTTGTGGTGAGGGGAGAGAGATAAAAGCTCATTTAGGAACGACATGAACATGCTGCGTACGTAGCTGTTTATCAGTAAATATCTCCACTGAGATTAAGAAAAGCAGTAGCTTAATAAATTAAATACTTCCTGGTATGGTTTCTGTACTGGTAACTCCCCAAAAGAATCTGGATTGTGGTGAGGGAACAGAGAAAAAAGCTCATTTATGACCTGCACTTACGAAGGGGGTAGGCAGCTGTATATCAGGGAGTATACATTCTGGGAATAAAAACAGCTGGAGCTTGTTAAGGTAATTACACAGGGGAAAGGGAAATGTACTGGGAACTCCTCAGAAGAATCTAATTTGTGGTGAGGGGAGAGAGATAAAAGCTCATTTAGGAACGACATGAACATGCTGCATAGGTAGCTGTTTATCAGTAAATATCTCCACTGAGATTAAGAAAAGCAGTATCTTAATAAATTAAGTACTTCCTGGTACAGGTACTGTACTGGTAACTCCCCAAAAGAATCTGGATTGTGGTGAGGGAACAGAGAAAAAAGCTCATTTAGGACCTGCACTTACGAAGGGGGTAGGCAGGTGTATATCAGGGAGTAAACCTACTGAGAATAAAAACAGCTGGAGCTCGTTAAGGTAATTACACTGGGGAAAGGCTAATGTACTGGGAACTCCTCAGAAGAATCTTATTTGTTGTGAGGGGAGAGAGATAAAAGCTCATTTAGGAACGACATGAACATGCTGCATACATAGCTGTTTATCTGTAAATATCTCCAATGAGATTAAGAAAAGCAGTAGCTTAATAAATTAAGTACTTCCTGGTATGGTTACCGTACTGGTAACTCCCCAAAAGAATCTTTATTGTAGTGAGGGAACAGAGAAAAAAGCTCATTTAGGACCTGCACTTGCGAAGGGGGTAGGCAGCTGTATATCAGGGAGTAAACCTTCTGAGAAAAAAACAGCTGGAGCTTGTTAAGGTAATTACACAGGGGAAAGGAAAATGTACTGGGAACTCCTCAGAAGAAGTTGATTTGCGGTGAGGGGAGAGAGATAAAAGCTCATTTAGGAACGACATGAACATGCTGCGTTGGTAGCTGTTTATCAGTAAATATCTACACTGAGATTAAGAAAAGCAGTAGCTTAATAAATTAAGTACTTCCTGGTATGGTTACTGTAATGGTAACTCCCCAAAAGAATCTGGATTGTGGTGAGGGAACAGAGAAAAAAGCTCATTTAGGAACTGCACTTACGAAGGGGGTAGGCAGCTGTATATCAGGGAGTAAACCTTCTGAGAATAAAAAGAGCTGGAGCTTGTTAAGGTAATTACACAGGGGAAAGGATAATGTACTGGGAACTCCTCAGAAGAATCTGATTTGTGGTGAGGGGAGAGAGATAAAAGCTCATTTAGGAACGACATGAACATGCTGCGTAGGTAGCTGTTTATCAGTAAATATCTCCACTGAGATTAAGAAAAGCAGTAGCTTAATAAATTATGTATTCCTGGTATGGTTACTGTACTGGTAACTCCCAAAAAGAATCTGGATTGTGGTGAGGGAACAGAGAAAAATGCTCATTTAGGACCTGCACTTGCGAAGGGGGTAGGCAGCTGTATATCAGTGAGTAAACCTTCTGAGAATAAAAACAGCTGGAGCTTGTTAAGGTAATTACACAGGGGAAAGGATAATGTACTGGGAACTCCTCAGAAGAATCTGATTTGTGGTGAGGGGAGAGAGATAAAAGCTCATTTTGGAACGACATGAACATGCTGCGTAGGTAGCTGTTTATCAGTAAGTATCTCCACTGAGATAAAGAAAAGCAGTAGCTTAATAAATTAAGTACTTCCTGGTATGGTTACTGAACTGGTAACTCCCCAAAAGAATCTGGATTGTGGTGAGTGAACAGAGAAAAAAGCTCATTTAGGACCTGCACTTACGAAGGGGGTAGGCAGCTGTATATCAGGGAGTAAACCTTCTGAGAATAAAAAAAGCTGGAGATTGTTAAGGTAATTACACAGGGGAAAGGAAAATGTACTGGGAACTCCTCAGAAGAATCTGATTTGTGGTGAGGGGAGAGAGATAAAAGCTCATTTAGGAACGACATGAACATGCTGCGTAGGTAGCTGTTTATCAGTAAATATCTCCACTGAGATTAAGAAAAGCAGTAGCTTAATAAATTAAGTACTTCCTGGAATGGTTACTGTACTGGTAACTCCCCAAAAGAATCTGGATTGTGGTGAGGGAACAGAGAAAAAAGCTCATTTAGGACCTGCACTTACGAAGGGGGTAGGCAGCTGTATATCAGGGAGTAAACCTTCTGAGAATAAAAACAGCTGGAGCTTGTTAAAGTAATTACACAGGGGAAAGCATAATGTACTGGGAACTCCTCAGAAGAATCTGATTTGTGGTGAGGGGAGAGAGATAAAAGCTCATTTAGGAACTACATGAACATGCTGCGTACGTAGCTGTTTATCAGTAAATATCTCCACTGAGATTAAGAAAAGAAGTAGCTTAATAAATTAAGTACTTCCTGGTATGGTTACTGTACTGGTAACTCCCCAAAAGAATCTGGAATGTGGTGAGGGAACAGAGAAAAAAGCTCATTTAGGACCTGCACTTACGAAGTGGGTAGGCAGCTGTATATCAGGGAGTAAACCTTCTGAGAATAAAAACAGCTGGAGCTTGTTAAGGTAATTACACAGGGAAAAGGATAATGTACTGGGAACTCCTCAGAAGAATCTGATTTGTGGTGAGGGGAGAGAGATAAAAGCTCATTTAGGAACGACATGAACATGCTGCGTAGGTAGCTGTTTATCAGTAAATATCTCCACTGAGATTAAGAAAAGCAGTAGCTTAATAAATTAAGTACTTCCTGGTATGGTTACTGTACTGGTAACTCCCCAAAAGAATCTGGATTGTGGTGAGTGAACAGAGAAAAACCTCATTTAGGACCTGCACTTACGAAGGGGGTAGGCAGCTGTATATCAGGTTGTAAACCTTCTGAGAATAAAAACAGCTGGAGATTGTTAAGGTAATTACACAGGGGAAAGGATAATGTACTGGGAACTCCTCAGAAGAATCTGATTTGTGGTGAGGGGAGAGAGATAAAAGCTCATGTAGGAACGACATGAACATGCTGCGTAGGTAGCTGTTTATCAGTAAATATCTCCACTGAGATTAAGAAAAGCAGTAGCTTAATAAATTAAGTACTTCCTGGTATGGTTACTGTACTGGTAACTCCCCAAAAGAATCTGGATTGTGGTGAGGGTACAGAGAAAAAAGCTCAATTAGGGCCTGCACTTACGAAGGGGGTCAGCAGCTGAATATCAGGGAGTAAACCTTCTGAGAATAAAAACAGCTGGAGCTTGTTAAGGTAATTACACAGGGGAAAGGATAATGTACTTGGAACTCCCCAGAAGAATCCGATTTGTGGTGAGGGGAGAGAGATAAAAGCTCATTTAGGAACGACATGAAAATTCTGCGTAGGTAGCTGTTTATCAGTAATTATCTCCACTGAGATTAAGAAAAGCAGTATCTTAATAAATTAAGTACTTCCTGGTATGGTTACTGTACTGGTAACTCCCCAAAAGAATCTGGATTTTGGTGAGGGAACAGAGAAAAAAGCTCATTTAGGACCTGCACTTACGAAAGGGGTAGGCAGCTGTATATCAGGAAGTAAACCTTCTGAGAATAAAAACAGCTGGAGCTTGTTAAGGTAATTACACAGGGGAAAGGATAATGTACTGGGAACTCCTCAAAAGAATCTGATTTGTGGTGAGGAGAGAGAGATAAAAGCTCATTTAGGAACGACATGAACATGCTGCGTAGGTAGCAGTTTATCAGTAAATATCTCCACTGAGATTAAGAAAAGCAGTAGCTTAATAAATTAAGTACTTCCTGGTATGGTTACTGTACTAGTAACTCCCCAAAAGAATCTGGATTGTGGTGAGGGAACAGAGAAAAAAGCTCATTTAGGACCTGCACTTACGAAGGGGGTAGGCCGCTGTATATCAGGGAGTAAACCTTCTGAGAATAAAAACAACTGGAGCTTGTTAAGGTAATTATGCAGGGGAAAGGATAATGTACTGGGAACTCCTCAGAAGAATCTGATTTGTGGTGAGGGGAGAGAGATAAAAGCTCATGTAGGAACGACATGTACATGCTGCGTAGGTAGCTGTTTGTCAGTAAATATCTCCACTGAGATTAAGAAAAGCAGTAGCTTAATAAATTAAGTACTTCCTGGTATGGTTACTGTACTGGTAACTCCCCAAAAGAATCTGGATTGTGGTGAGGGAACAGAGAAAAAAGCTCATTTAAGACCTGCACTTACGAAGGGGTTAGGCAGCTGTATATCAGGGAGTAAACCTTCTGAGAATAAAAACAGCTGGAGCTTGTTAAGGTAATTACACAGGGGAAAGGATAATGTACTGGGAACTCCTCAGAAGAATCTGATTTGTGGTGAGGGGACAGAGATAAAAGCTCATTTAGGAACGACATGAACATGCTGCGTAGGTAGCTGTTTATCAGTAAATATCTCCACTGAGATTAAGAAAAGCAGTAGCTTAATAAATTAAGTACTTCCTGGTATGGTTACTGTACTGGTAACTCCCCAAAAGAATCTGGATTGTGGTGAGGGAACAGAGAAAAAAGCTCATTTATGACATGCACTTACGAAGGGGTCGGCAGCTGTATATCAGGGAGTAAACCTTCTGAGAATAAAAACAGCTGGAGCTTGTTAAGGTAATTACACAGGGGAAAGCATAATGAACTGGGAACTCCTCAGAAGAATCTGATTTGTGGTGAGGGGAGAGAGATAAAAGCTCATTTAGGAACGACATGAACATGCTGCGTAGGTAGCTGTTTATCAGTAAATATCTCCACTGAGATTAAGAAAAGCAGTAGCTTAATAAATTAAGTACTTCCTGGTATGGTTACTCTACTGGTAACTCCCCAAAAGAATCTGGATTGTGGTGAGGGAACAGAGAAAAAAGCTCATTTAAGACCTGCACTTACGAAGGGGGTAGGCAGCTGTATATCAGGGATTAAACCTTCTGAGAATAAAAACAGCTGGAGCTTGTTCAGGTAATTACACAGGGAAAAGGGTAATGTACTGGGAACTGCTCAGCAGAATCTGATTTGTGGTGAGCGGAGAGAGATAAAAGCTCATTTAGGAACGACATGAACATGCTGCGTAGGTAGCTGTTTATCAGTAAATATCTCCACTGAGATTAAGAAAAGCAGTAGCTTAATAAATTAAGTACTTCCTGGTATGATTACTGTACTGGTAACTCCCCAAAAGAATCTGGATTGTGGTGAGGGTACAGAGAAAAAAGCTCATTTAGGACCTGCACTTACGAAGGGGGTCGGCAGCTGTATATCAGGGAGTAAACCTTCTGAGAATAAAAACAGCTGGAGCTTGTTAAGGTAATTACACAGGGGAAAGGATAATGTACTGGGAACTCACCAGAAGAATCTGATTTGTGGTGAGGGGAGAGAGATAAAAGCTCATTTAGGAACGACATGAACATGCTGCGTAGGTAGCTGTTTATCAGTAAATATCTCCACTGAGATTAAGAAAAGCAGTAGCTTAATAAATTAAGTTCTTCCTGGTATGGTTACTGTACTGGTAACTCCCCAAAAGAATCTGGATTGTGGTGAGGGAACAGAGAAAAAAGCTCATTTAGGACCTGCACTTACGAAGGGGGTAGGCAGCTGTATATCAGGGAGTAAACTTTCTGAGAATAAAAACAGCTGGAGCTTGTTAAGGTAATTACACAGGGGAAAGGATAATGTACTGGGAACTCCACAAAAGAATCTGATTTGTGGTGAGGGGAGAGAGATAATAGCTCATTTAGGAACGACATGAACGTGCTGCGTAGGTAGCTGTTTATCAGTAAATATCTGCACTGAGATTAAGAAAAGCAGTAGCTTAATAAATTAAGTACTTCCTGGTATGGTTACTGTACTAGTAACTCCCCAAAAGAATCTGGATTGTGGTGAGGGAATAGAGAAAAAAGCTCATTTAGGACCTGCACTTACGAAGGGGGTAGGCCGCTGTATATCAGGGAGTAAACCTTCTGAGAATAAAAACAGCTGGAGCTTGTTAAGGTAATTACGCAGGGGAAAGGATAATGTACTGGGAACTCCTCAGAAGAATCTGATTTGTGGTGTTGGGAGAGAGATAAAAGCTCATTTAGGATCGACATGTACATGCTGCGTAGGTAGCTGTTTGTCAGTAAATATCTCCACTGAGATTAAGAAAAGCAGTAGCTTAATAAATTAAGTACTTCCTAGTATGGTCAATGTACTGGTAACTCCCCAAAACAATCTGGATTGTGGTGAGGGAAGAGAGAAAAAAGCTCATTTAGGACCTGCACTTACGAAGGGGGTAGGCAGCTGTATATCAGGGAGTAAACCTTCTGAGAATAAAAACAGCTGGAGCTTGTTAAGGTAATTACACAGGGGAAAGGATAATGTACTGGGAACCCCTCAGAAGAATCTGATTTGTGGTGAGGGGAGAGAGATAAAAGCTCATTTAGGAACGACATGAACGTGCTGCGTACGTAGCTGTTTGTCAGTAAATATCTCCACTGAGATTAAGAAAAGCAGTAGCTTAATAAATTAAGTACTTCCTGGTATGGTTACTCTACTGGTAACTCCCCAAAAGAATCTGGATTGTGGTGAGGGAACAGAGAAAAAAGCTCATTTAAGACCTGCACTTACGAAGGGGGTAGGCAGCTGTATATCAGGGATTAAACCTTCTGAGAATAAAAACAGCTGGAGCTTGTTCAGGTAATTACACAGGGAAAAGGGTAATGTACTGGGAACTGCTCAGCAGAATCTGATTTGTGGTGAGCGGAGAGAGATAAAAGCTCATTTAGGAACGACATGAACATGCTGCGTAGGTAGCTGTTTATCAGTAAATATCTCCACTGAGATTAAGAAAAGCAGTAGCTTAATAAATTAAGTACTTCCTGGTATGATTACTGTACTGGTAACTCCCCAAAAGAATCTGGATTGTGGTGAGGGTACAGAGAAAAAAGCTCATTTAGGACCTGCACTTACGAAGGGGGTCGGCAGCTGTATATCAGGGAGTAAACCTTCTGAGAATAAAAACAGCTGGAGCTTGTTAAGGTAATTACACAGGGGAAAGGATAATGTACTGGGAACTCACCAGAAGAATCTGATTTGTGGTGAGGGGAGAGAGATAAAAGCTCATTTAGGAACGACATGAACATGCTGCGTAGGTAGCTGTTTATCAGTAAATATCTCCACTGAGATTAAGAAAAGCAGTAGCTTAATAAATTAAGTTCTTCCTGGTATGGTTACTGTACTGGTAACTCCCCAAAAGAATCTGGATTGTGGTGAGGGAACAGAGAAAAAAGCTCATTTAGGACCTGCACTTACGAAGGGGGTAGGCAGCTGTATATCAGGGAGTAAACCTTCTGAGAATAAAAACAGCTGGAGCTTGTTAAGGTAATTACACAGGGGAAAGGATAATGTACTGGGAACTCCACAAAAGAATCTGATTTGTGGTGAGGGGAGAGAGATAATAGCTCATTTAGGAACGACATGAAACGTGCTGGGTAGGTAGCTGTTTATCAGTAAATATCTGCACTGAGATTAAGAAAAGCAGTAGCTTAATAAATTAAGTACTTCCTGGTATGGTTACTGTACTAGTAACTCCCCAAAAGAATCTGGATTGTGGTGAGGGAATAGAGAAAAAAGCTCATTTAGGACCTGCACTTACGAAGGGGGTAGGCCGCTGTATATCAGGGAGTAAACCTTCTGAGAATAAAAACAGCTGGAGCTTGTTAAGGTAATTACGCAGGGGAAAGGATAATGTACTGGGAACTCCTCAGAAGAATCTGATTTGTGGTGTTGGGAGAGAGATAAAAGCTCATTTAGGATCGACATGTACATGCTGCGTAGGTAGCTGTTTGTCAGTAAATATCTCCACTGAGATTAAGAAAAGCAGTAGCTTAATAAATTAAGTACTTCCTAGTATGGTCACTGTACTGGTAACTCCCCAAAATAATCTGGATTTTGGTGAGGGAAGAGAGAAAAAAGCTCATTTAGGACCTGCACTTACGAAGGGGGTAGGCAGCTGTATATCAGGGAGTGAACCTTCTGAGAATAAAAACAGCTGGAGCTTGTTAAGGTAATTACAAAGGGGAAAGTATAATGTACTGGGAACTCCTCAGAAGAATCTGATTTGTGGTGAGGGGAGAGAGATAAAAGCTCATTTAGGAACGACATGAACATGCTGCGTACGTAGCTGTTTATCAGTAAAGATCTCCACTGAGATTAAGAAAAGCAATACCTTAATAAATTAAGTACTTCCTGGTATGGTTACTGTACTGGTAACTCCCCAAAAGAATCTGGATTGTGGTGAGGGAACAGAGAAAAAAGCTCATTTAGGACCTGCACTTACGAAGGGGGTAGGCAGCTGTATATCAGGGAGTGAACCTTCTGAGAATAAAAACAGCTGGATCTTGTTAAGGTAATTACACAGGGGAAAGGATAATGTACTGGGAACTCCTCAGAAGAATCTGATTTGTGGTGAGGCGAGAGAGATAAAAGCTCATTTAGGAACGACATGAACATGCTGCATACGTAGCTGTTTATCAGTAAATATCTCCACTGTGATTAAGAAAAGCAGTAGCTTAAAAAATTAAGTACTTCCTGCTATGGATATTCTACTGGTAACTGCCCAAAAGAATCTGGATTATGGTGAGGGAACAGAGAAATATGCTCATTTAGGACCTGCACTTACGAAGGGGTTAGGCAGCTGTATATCAGGGAGTAAACCTTCTGAGAATAAAAACAGCTGGAGCTTGTTCAGGTAATTACACAGGGGAAAGGATAATGTACTGGGAACTCCTCAGAAGAATCTGATTTTTGGTGAGGGGAGAGAGATAAAAGCTCATTGGGAACGACATGGACATGCTGCGTAGGTAGCTGTTCATCAGTAAATATCTCCACTGAGATTAAGAAAAGCAGTAGCTTAATAAATTAAGTACTTCCTCGTATGGTTACTGTACTGGTAACTCCCAAAAAGAATCTGGATTGTGGTGAGGGAACAGAGAAAAAAGCTCATTTAGGACCTGCACTTACGAAGGGGGTAGGCAGCTGTATATCAGGGAGTAAACCTTCTGAGAATAAAAACAGCTGGAGCTTGTTAAGGTAATTACACAGGGGAAAGGATAATGTACTGGGAACTCCTCAGAAGAATCTGATTTGTGGTGAGGGGAGAGAGATAAAAGCTCATTTAGGCACGACATGAACATGCTGCGTAGGTAGCTGTTTATCAGTAAATATCTCCACTGAGATTAAGAAAAGCAGTAGCTTAATAAATTAAGTACTTCCTCGTATAGTTACTCTACTGGTAATTCCCCAATAGAATCTGGATTGTGGTGAGGGAACAGAGAAAAAAGCTCATTTAGGACCTGCACTTACGAAGGGGGTAGGCAGTAGTATATCAGGGAGTAAACCTTCTGAGAATAAAAACAGCTGGAGCTTGTTAATTTAATTACACAGGGGAAAGGATAATGTACTGGGAAATCCTCAGAAGAATCTGATTTGTGGTGAGGGGAGAGAGATAAAAGCTCATTTATGAACGATATGAAAATGCTGCGTAGGTAGCTGTTTATCAGTAAATATTTCCACTGAGATTAAGAAAAGCAGTAGCTTAATAAATTAAGTACTTCCTGGTATGGTTACTGTACTGGTAACTCCCCAAAAGAATCTGGATTGTGGTGAGGGAACTTAGAAAAAAGCTCATTTAGGACCTGCACTTTCGAAGGGGGTAGGCAGCTGTATATCAGGGAGTAAACCTTCTGAGAATAAAAACAGCTGGACCTTGTTAAGGTAATTACACAGGGGAAAGGATAATGTACTGGGAACTCCTCAGAAGAATCTGGATTGTGGTGAGGGAACAGAGAAAAAAGCTGATTTATGACATGCACTTACGAGGGGGTAGGCAGCTGTATATCAGGGAGTAAACCTTCTGAGAATAAAAACAGCTGGAGCTTGTTAAGGTAATTACACAGGGGAAAGGATAATGTACTGGGAACTCCTCAGAAGAATCTGATTTGTGGTGAGGGGAGAGAGATAAAAGCTCATGTAGGAACAACATGAACATGCTGCGTAGGTAGCTGTTTATCAGTAAATATCTCCACTGAGATTAAGAAAAGCAGTAGCTTAATAAATTAAGTACTTCCTGGTATGGTTACTGTACTGGTAACTCCCCAAAAGAATCTGGATAGTGGTGAGGGAACAGAGAAAAAAGCTCATTTAGGACCTGCACTTACGAAGGGGGTAGGCAGCTGTATATCAGGGAGTAAACCTTCTGAGAATAAAAACAGCTGGAGCTTTTTAAGGTAATTACACAGGGGAAAGGATAATGTACTGGGAACTCCTCAGAAGAATCTGATTTGTGGTGAGGGGTGAGAGATAAAAGCTCATTTAGGCACGACATGAACATGCTGCGTAGGTAGCTGTTTATCAGTAAATATCTCCACTGAGATTAAGAAAAGCAGTAGCTTAATAAATTAAGTACTTCCTCGTATAGTTACTCTACTGGTAATTCCCCAATAGAATCTGGATTGTGGTGAGGCAACAGAGAAAAAAGCTCATTTAGGACCTGCACTTACGAAGGGGGTAGGCAGTAGTATATCAGGGAGTAACCCTTCTGAGAATAAAAACAGCTGGAGCTTTTTAAGGTAATTACACAGGGGAAATGATAATGTACTGGGAACTCCTCAGAATAATCTGATTTGTGGTGAGGGGAGAGAGATAAAAGCTCATTTAGGAACGACATGAACATGCTGTGTAGTTAGCTGTTTATCAGTAAATATCTCCACTGAGATTAAGAAAAGTAGTAGCTTAATAAATTAAGTACTTCCTGGTATGGTTACAGTACTGGTAACTCCCCAAAAGAATCTGGATTGTGGTGAGGGAACAGAGAAAAAAGCTCATTTAGGACCTGCACTTACGAAGGGGGTAGGCAGCTGTATATCAGGGAGTAAACCTTCTGAGAATAAAAACAGCTGGAGCTTGTTAAGGTAATTACACAGGCGATAGGATAATGTACTAGGAACTCCTCAGAAGAATCTGATTTGTGGTGAGGGGAGAGAGATAAAACTCATTTAGGAATGATATGAACATGCTGCGTGGGTAGCTGTTTCTCAGTAAATATCTCCACTGAGATTAAGAAAAGCAGTAGGTTAATAAATTAAGTACTTCCTGGTATGGTTACTGCACTGGTAACTCCCCAAAAGAATCTGGATTGTGGTGAGGGAACAGAGAAAAAAGCTCATTTATGACCTGCACTTACGAAGGGGGTAGGCAGCTGTATATCAGGGAGTAAACCTTCTGAGAATAAAAGCAGCTGGAGCTTGTTAAGGTAATTACACAAGGGAAAGGATAATGTACTGGGAACTCCTCAGAGGAATCTGATTTGTGGTGAGGGGAGAGAGATAAAAGCTCATTTATGAACGATATGAAAATGCTGCGTAGGTAGCTGTTTATCAGTAAATATTTCCACTGAGATTAAGAAAAGCAGTAGCTTAATAAATTAAGTACTTCCTGGTATGGTTACTGTACTGGGAACTCCCCAAAAGAATCTGGATTGTGGTGAGGGAACAGAGAAAAAAGCTCATTTAGGAACTGCACTTTCGAAGGGGGTAGGCAGCTGTATATCAGGGAGTAAACCTTCTGAGAATAAAAACAGCTGGAGCTTGTTAAGGTAATTACACAGGAGAAAGGATAAGGTACTTGGAACTCCTCAGAAGAATCTGATTTTTGGTGAGGGGAGAGAGATAAAAGCTCATTTAGGAACGACATGAACATGCTGCGTAGGTAGCTATTTATCAGTAAATATCTCCACTGATATTAAGAAAAGGAGTAGCTTAATAAATTAAGTACTTCCTGGTATGGTTACTGTACTGGTAACTCCCCAAAAGAATCTGGATTGTGGTGAGGGAACAGAGAAAAAAGCTCATTTAGGACCTGCACTTACGAAGGGGGTAGGCAGCTGTATATCAGGGAGCAAACCTTCTGAGAATAAAAACAGCTGGAGCTTGTTAAGGTAATAACACAGGGGAAAGGATAATGTACTGGGAACTCCTCAGAAGAATCTGATTTGTGGTGAGGGAAGAGAGATAAAAGCTCATTTAGGAACGACATGAACATGCTCCGTAGGTGGCTGTTTATCAGTAAATATCTCCACTGAGATTAAGAAAAGCAGTAGCTTCATAAATTAAGAACTTCCTGGTATGGTTACTGTACTGGTAACTCCCCAAAAGAATCTGGATTGTGGTGAGGGAACAGAGAAAAAAGCTCATTTAGGACCTGCACTTACGAAGGGGGTAGGCAGCTGTATATCAGGGAGTTAACTTTCTGAGAATGAAAACAGCTGGAGCTTGTTAAGGTAATTACACAGGGGAAAGGATAATGTACTGGGAACTCCTCAGAAGAATCTGATTTGTGGTGAGGGGAGAGAGATAAAAGCTCATTTAGGAACGACATGAACATGCTGCGTACGTAGCTGTTTATCAGTAAATATCTCCATTGAGATTAAGAAAAGCAGTAGCTTAATAAATTAAGTACTTCCTGGTATGATTACTGTACTGGTAACTCCCCAAAAGAATCTGGATTGTGGTGAGGGAACAGAGAAAAAAGCTCATTTAGGACCTGCACTTACGAAGGGGGTAGGCAGCTTTATATCAGGGAGTAAACCTTCTGAGAATAAAAACAGCTGGAACTTGTTAAGGTAATTACACAGGGGAAAGGATAATGTACTGGGAACTCCTCAGAAGAATCTGATTTGTGGTGAGGGAACAGAGAAAAAAGCTCATTTAGGAACGACATGAACGTGCTGCGTAGGTAGCTGTTTATCAGTAAATATCTCCACTGAGATTAAGAAAAGCAGTAGCTTAATAAACTAAGTACTTCCTGGTATGGTTACTGTACTGGTAACTCCCCAAAGAATCTGGAATGTGGTGAGGGAACAGAGAAAAAAGCTCATTAAGGAACTGCACTTACGAAGGGGGTAGGCAGCTCTATATCAGGGAGTATCACTTCAGAGAATAAAAACACCTGGAGCTTGTTAAGGTAATTACACAGGGGAAAGGATAATGTACTGGGAACTCCTCAGAAGAATCTGATTTGTGGTGAGGGGAGAGAGATAAAAGCTCATTTGGGAACGACATGGACATGCTGCATACGTAGCTGTTTATCACTAAATATCTCCACTGAGATTAAGAAAAGCAGTAGCTTAATAAATTAAGTACTTCCTGGTATGGATACTCTACTGGTAACTCCCGAAAAGAATCTGGATTTTGGTGAGGGAACAGAGGAAAAAGCTCATTTAGGAACGACATGAACATGCTGCGTGGGTAGCTGTTTATCAATAAATATCTCCACTGAGATTAAGAAAAGCAGTAGCTTAATAAATTAAGTACTTCCTGGTATGGTTACTGTACTGGTAACTCCCCAAAAGAATCTGGATTGTCGTGAGGGAACAGAGAAAAAAGCTCATTTAGGACCTGCACTTACGAAGGGGGTAGGCAGCTGTATATCAGGGAGTAAACCTTCTGAGAATAAAAACAGCTGGAGCTTGTTAAGGTAATTACACAGGGGAAAGGGTAAAGTACTGTGAACTCCTCAGAAGAATCTGATTTGTGTTGAGGGTAGAGAGATAAAAGCTCATTTAGGAACGACATGAACATGCTGCGTAGGTAGCTGTTTATCAGTAAATAAATCCACTGAGATTAAGAAAAGCAGTAGCTTAATAAATTAAGTACTTCCTGGTATGGTTACTGTACTGGTAACTCCCCAAAAGAATCTGGATTGTGGAGAGGGAACAGAGAAAAAAGCTCATTGAGGATCTGCACTTACTAAGGGGGTAGGCAGTTGTATACCAGGGAGTAAACCTTCTGAGAATAAAAACAGCTGGAGCTTGTTAACGTAATTACACAGGGGAAAGGATAATGTACTGGGAACACCTCAGAAGAATCTGATTTGTGGTGAGGGGAGAGAGATAAAAGCTCATTTAGGAACGACATGAACATGCTGCGTTGGTAGCTGTTTATCAGTAAATATCTCCACTGAGATTAAGAAAAGCAGTAGCTTAATAAATTAAGTACTTCCTGGTATGTTTACTGTACTGGTAACTCCCCAAAAGAATCTGGATTGTGGTGAGGGAACAGAGAAAAAAGCTCATTTAGGACCTGCACTTACGAAGGGGGTAAGCAGCTGTATATCAGGGAGTATCGCTTCTGAGGAAAAAAACAGCTGGAGCTTGTTAAGGTAATTACACAGGGGAAAGGATAATGTACTGGGAACTCCTCAGAAGAATCTGATTTGTGGTGAGGGGAGAGAGATAAAAGCTCATTTAGGAACGACATGAACATGCTGCATACGTAGCTGTTTATCAGTAAATATCTCCACTGAGATTAAGAAAAGCAATAGCTTAATAAATTAAGTACTTCCTGGTATGGATACTGTACTGGTAACTCCCCAAAAGAATCTGGATTGTGGTGAGGGAACAGAGAAAAAAGCTCATTTAGGAACGACATGAACATGCTGCGTAGGTAGCTGTTTATCAGTAAATATCTCCACTGAGATTAAGAAAAGTAGTAGCTTAATAAATTAAGTACTTCCTGGTATGTTTACTGTACTGGTAACTCCCCAAAAGAATCTGGATTGTGGTGAGGGAACAGAGAAAAAAGCTCTTTTATGACCTTCACTTACGAAGGGGGTCGGCAGTTGTATATCAGGAAGTAAACCTTCTGAGAATAAAAACAGCTGGAGCTTGTTAAGGTAATTACACAGGGGAAAGGATAATGTACTGGGAACTCCGCAAAATAATCTGAATTGTGGTAAGGGGAGAGAGATAAAAGTTCATTTAGGAACGACATGAACATGCTGCGTAGGTAGCTGTTTATCAGTAAATATCTCCACTGAGATTAAAAAAAGCAGTAGCTTAATAAATTAAGTACTTCATGGTATGGTTACTGTACTGGTAACTCCCCAAAAGAATCTGGATTGTGGTGAGGGAACAGAGAAAAAAGCTCATTTAGGACCTGCACTTACGAAGGGGGTAGGCAGCTGTATATCAGGGAGTAAACCTTCTGAGAATAAAAATAGCTGGAGCTTGTTAAGGTAATTACACAGGGGAAAGGATAATGTACTAGGATCTCCTCAGAAGAATCTGATTTGTGGTGAGGGGAGAGAGATAAAAGCTCATTTAGGAACGACATGAACATGCTGCGTAGGTAGCTGTTTATCAGTAAATATCTCCACTGAGATTAAGAAAAGCAGTTGCTTAATAAATTAAGTACTTCCTGGTATGGTTACTGTACTGGTAACTCACCAAAAGAATCTGTATTGTGGTAAGGGAACAGAGAAAAAAGCTCATTTAGGACCTGCACTTACGAAGGGGGTAGGCAGCTGTATATCAGGGAGTAAAACTTCTGAGAATAAAAATAGCTGGAGCTTGTTAAGGTAATTACACAGGGGAAAGGACAATGTACTGGGAACTCCTCAGAAGAATCTGATTTGTGGTGAGGGGAGAGAGATAAAAGCTCATTTAGGAACGACATGAACATGCTGCGTAGGTAGCTGTTTATCAGCAAATATCTCCACTGCGATTAAGAAAAGCAGTAGCTTAATAAATTAAGTACTTCCTGGTATGGTTACTGTACTGGTAACTCCCCAAAAGAATCTGGATTTTGGTGAGGGAACAGAGAAAAAACCTCATTTAAGACCTGCACTTACGAAGGGGGTAGGCAGCTGTATATCAGGGAGTAAACCTTCTGAGAATAAAAACAGCTGGAGCTTGTTAAGGTAATTACTCAGGGGAAAGGATAATGTACTGGGAACTCCTCAGAAGAATCTGATTTGTGGTGAGGGGAGAGAGATAAAAGCTCATTTAGGAATGACATGAACATGCTGCGTAGGTAGCTGTTTATCAGTAAATATCTCCACTGAGATTAAGAAAAGCAGTAGCTTAATAAATTAAGTACTTCCTTGTATGGTTTCAGTACTGGTAACTCCCCAAAAGAATCTGGATTGTGGTGAGGGAACAGAGAAAAAAGCTCATTTAGGACCTGCACTTACGAAGGGGGTAGACAGCTGTATATCAGGGAGTACACCTTCTGAGAATAAAAACAGCTGGAGCTTGTTAAGGTAATTACACAGGGGAAAGGATAATGTACTGGGAACTCCTCAGAAGTATCTGATTTGTGGTGAGGGGAGAGAGATAAAAGCTCATTTAGGAACGACATGAACATGCTGCGTATGTAGCTGTTTATCAGTAAATATCTCCACTGAGATTAAGAAAAGCAGTAGCTTAATAAATTCAGTACTTCCTGGTATGGTTACTGTACTGGTAACTCCCCAAAAGAATCTGGATTGTGGTGAGGAAACAGAGAAAAAAGCTCATTTAGGACCTGCACTTACGAAGGGGGTAGGCAGCTGTATATCAGGGAGTAAATCTTCTGAGAATAAAAACAGCTGGAGCTTGTTAAGGTAATTACACAGGGGAAAGGATAATGTACTGGGACCTCCTCAGAAGAATCTGATTTGTGGTGAGGGGAGAGAGATAAAAGCTCATTTAGGAACGACATGAACATGCTGCGTAGGTAGCTGTTTATCAGTAAATATCTCTACTGAGATTAAGAAAAGCAGAAGCTTAATAAATTAAGTACTTCCTGAAATGGTTACTGTACTGGTAACTCCCCAAAAGAATCTGGATTGTGGTGAGGGAACAGAGAAAAAAGCTCATTTAGTAACGACATGAACATGCTGCGTAGGTAGCTGTTTATCAGTAAATATCTCCACTGAGATTAAGAAAAGCAGTAGCTTAATAAAGTAAGTACTTCCTGGTATGGTTACTGTACTGGTAACTCCCCAAAAGAATCTGGATTGTGGTGAGGGAACAGAGAAAAAAGCTCATTTAGGACCTGCACTTACGAAGGGGGTAGGCAGCTGTATATCAGGGAGTATCGCTTCAGAGAATAAAAAAACCTGGAGCTAGTTAAGGTAATTACACAGGGGAAAGTATAATGTACTGGGAACTCCTCAGAAGAATCTGATTTGTGGTGAGGGGAGAGAGATAAAAGCTCATTTGGGAACGACATGAACATGCTGCGTACGTAGCTGTTTATCACTAAATATCTCCACTGAGATTAAGAAAAGCAGTAGCTTAATAAATTAAGTACTTCCTGGTATGGATACTGTACTGGTAACTCCCCAAAAGAATCTGGATTTTGTTGAGGGAACAGAGAAAAAAGCTCATTTAGGAACGACATGAACATGCTGCGTAGGTAGCTGTTTATCACTAAATATCTCCACTGAGATTAAGAAAAGCAGTAGCTTAATAAATTAAGTACTTCCTGGTATGGTTACTGTACTGGTAACTCCCCAAAAGTAAATGGATTGTCCTGAGGGAACAGAGAAAAAAGCTCATTTAGGACCTGCACTTACGAAGGGGGTAAGCAGCTGTATATCAGGGAGTTAACCTTCTGAGAATAAAAACAGCTGGAGCTTGTTAAGGTAATTACACAGGGGAAAGGATAAAGTACTGTGAACTCCTCAGAAGAATCTGATTTGTGTTGAGGGTAGAGAGATAAAAGCTCATTTAGGAACGACATGAACATGCTGCGTAGGTAGCTGTTTATCAGTAAATAAATCCACTGACATTAAGAAAAGCAGTAGCTTAATAAATTAAGTACTTCCTGGTATGGTTACTGTACTGGTAACTCCCCAAAACAATCTGGATTGTGGTGAGGGAACAGAGAAAAAAGCTCATTTAGGACCTGCACTTACGAAGGGGGTAGGCAGCTGTATATCAGGGAGTAAACATTCTGAGAATAAAAACAGCTGGAGCTTGTTAAGGTAATTACACAGGGGAAAGGATAATGTACTGGGACCTCCTCAGAAGAATCTGATTTGTGGTGAGGGGAGAGAGATAAAAGCTCATTTAGGAACGACATGAACATGCTGCGTAGGTAGCTGTTTATCAGTAAATATCTCCACTGAGATTAAGAAAAGCAGTAGCTTAATAAATTAAGTACTTCCTGGTATGGTTACTGTACTGGTAACTCCCCAAAAGAATCTGGATTGTGGTGAGGGAACAGAGAAAAAAGCTCATTTAGGACCTGCACTTACGAAGCGGATAGGCAGCTGTTTATCAGGGAGTAAACCTTCTGAGAATAAAAACAGCTGGAGCTTCTTAAGGTAATTACACAGGGGAAAGGATAATGTACTGGGAACTCCTCAGAAGAATCTGATTTGTGGTGAGGGGAGAGAGATAAAAACTCATTTAGGAACGACATGAACATGCTGCGTAGGTAGCTGTTTATCAGTAAATATCTCCACTGAGATTAAGAAAAGCAGTAGCTTAATAAATTAAGTACTTCCTGGTATGGTTACTGTACTGGTAACTCCCCAAAAGAATCTGGATTGTGGTGAGGGAACAGAGAAAAAAGCTCATTTAGGACCTGCACATAAGAAGGGGGTAGGCAGCTGTATATCAGGGAGTAAACCTTCTGAGAATAAAAACAGCTGGAGCTTGTTAAGGTAATTACACAGGGGAAAGGATAATGTACTGGGAACTCCTCAGAAGAATCTGATTTCTGGTGAGGGGAGAGAGATAAAAGCTCATTTAGGAACGACATGAACATGCTGCGTAGGTAGCTGTTTATCAGTAAATATCTCCACTGAGATTAAGAAAAGCAGTAACTTAATAAATTAAGTACTTCCTGGTATGGTTACTGTACTGGTAACTCCCCAAAAGAATCTGGATTGTGGTGAGGGAACAGAGAAAAAAGCTCATTAAGAACCTGCACTTACGAAGGGGTAGGCAGCTGTATATCAGGGAGTAAACCTTCTGAGAATAAAAACAGCTGGAGCTTGTTAAGGTAATTACACAGGGGAAAGGATAATGTACTGGGAACTCCTCAGAAGAGTCTGATTTGTGGTGAGGGGAGAGAGATAAAGCTCATTTAGGAACGACATGAACATGCTGCGTAGGTAGCTGTTTATCAGTAAATATCTCCACTGAGATTAAGAAAAGCAGTAGCTTAATAAATTAAGTACTTCCTGGTATGGTTACTGTACTGGTAACTCCCCAAAAGAATCTGGATTGTGGTGAGGGAACAGAGAAAAAAGCTCATTTAGGGCCTGCACTTACGAAGGGGGTAGGCAGCTGTATATCAGGGAGTAAACCTTCTGAGAATAAAAACAGCTGGAGCTTGTTAAGGTAATTACACAGGGGAAAGGATAATGTACTGGGAACTCCTCAGAAGAATCTGATTTGTGGTGAGGGGGAGAGAGATAAAAGCTCATTTAGGAACGACATGAACATGCTGCGTAGGTAGCTGTTTATCAGTAAATATCTCCACTGAGATTAAGAAAAGCAGTAGCTTAATAAATTAAGTACTTCCCGGTATGGTTACTGTACTGGTAACTCCCCAAAAGAATCTGGATTGTGGTGAGGGAACAGAGAAAAAAGCTCATTTAGGACCTGCACATAAGAAGGGGGGTAGGCAGCTGTATATCAGGGAGTAAACCTTCTGAGAATAAAAACAGCTGGAGCTTGTTAAGGTAATTACACAGGGGAAAGGATAATGTACTGGGAACTCCTCAGAAGAATCTGATTTCTGGTGAGGGGAGAGAGATAAAAGCTCATTTAGGAACGACATGAACATTGCTGCGTAGGGTAGCTGTTTATCAGTAAATATCTCCACTGAGATTAAGAAAAGCAGTAGCTTAATAAAGTAAGTACTTCCTGGTATGGTTACTGTACTGGTAACTCCCCAAAAGAATCTGGATTGTGGTGAGGGAACAGAGAAAAAAGCTCATTCAGTAACGACATGAACATGCTGCGTAGGTAGCTGTTTATCAGTAAATATCTCCACTGAGATTAAGAAAAGCAGTAGCTTAATAAAGTAAGTACTTCCTGGTATGGTTACTGTACTGGTAACTCCCCAAAAGAATCTGGATTTTGGTGAGGGAACAGAGAAAAAAGCTCATTTAGGACCTGCACTTACGAAGGGGGTAGGCAGCTGTATATCAGGGAGTATCGCTTCAGAGAATAAAAACACCTGGAGCTAGTAAAGGTAATTACACAGAGGAAAGTATAATGTACTGGGAACTCCTCAGAAGAATCTGATTTGTGGTGAGGGGAGAGAGATAAAAGCTCATTTGGGAACGACATGAACATGCTGCATACGTAGCTGTTTATCACTAAATATCTCCACTGAGATTAAGAAAAGCAGTAGCTTAATAAATTAAGTACTTCCTGGTATGGATACTGTACTGGTAATTCCCCAAAAGAATCTGGATTTTGGTGAGGGAACAGAGAAAAAAGCTCATTTAGGAACGACATGAACATGCTGCATAGGTAGCTGTTTATCAATAAATATCTCCACTGAGATTAAGAAAAGCAGTAGCTTAATAAATTAAGTACTTCCTGGTATGGTTACTGTACTGGTAACTCCCCAAAAGAATCTGGATTGTGGTGAGGGAAGAGAGAAAAAAGCTCATTTAGGACCTGCACTTACGAAGCGGATAGGCAGCTGTTTATCAGGGAGTAAACCTTCTGAGAATAAAAACAGCTGGAGCTTCTTAAGGTAATTACACAGGGGAAAGGATAATGTACTGGGAACTCCTCAGAAGAAT